>NC_065912.1:5573722-5882540 GCF_905147045.1 Nymphalis io
TATTCTTTTCAGAAAGGTTAGTACCAAAACGCGTTTCATCTCTTTCGTCACTATCAATAATATTCAAAATGGACTTGTCTAAGCTAGGTGATAGTAATTTAATTCTAGTTTCACTATCTTGGTAGTGCAAGTCTGACAAAATACGTATTGCATCCGAAAGTATATTTTGTATGACTTTTATTTTATCATCATCATCCGTTAGTAGCAGTGTCATTGCTTTATTAATACTTGTAATACTCACACCTAATTTTTATTGACAATTTTCTGTTTTTTTTAATCTCGTTGTCTTTGAGAATCTGGGATTGTGGCAGAAATTTCAGCGTTCAAAGACGGAGCTTTCAATAATTTACAATTACTTTTTTTTTTTTTTTTATAGAATAGGAAGGCGGACGAGCATATGGGCCACCTGATGGTAAGTGGTCACCAACGCTCTTAGACATTGGCATTGTAAGAAATGTCAACCATCGCTTACATATCCAATGCGCCACCAACCTTGGGAACTAAGATTTTATGTCCCTTGTGCCTGTAATTACACTGGCTCACTCACCCTTCAAACCGGAACACAACAATATCAAGTATTGCTGTTTTGCGGTAGAATATCTGATGAGTGGGTGGTACCTACCCAGACGAGCTTGCACAAAGCCCTACCACCAGTCATCAAATGCGATTTCACAAGTTTTTCACGAGATTCCTTAGGTAGACCTTTACGTAATATAGGAAGCCATCTTTGGGCCAAGACATGGTGAATATTTTCACTGTATTCCGGTATCTCGTCAATAGCATCTCCTAGCGCTTGTAAGTATTCAAGCGACAGGTTTGATACAGCTCCAAGTGTTTCGATTTCTGAGGTAGGTATATCGAGAAATGTATGTTGACTGCCAATTGCAACTTCTGCTTCCACCTCTGGAGATTCAGAACGTGATGGAATATTCTTAGTTTCTACTGGCACATCAACGTCTACAACACAATAAGTTCAATATTGAACATATTTGTTACGTCTTGATTTTGACTCTCGGCCAACATTCAAGAACGCATTCCTTTGCTTAACTCTCGGCTAAACTCAGGATGTAGTCATCATTATGACTCTGGCCGTATGGCCATACTATTACATATACTATTGCTGATAAAATGTAATGCTTACCTTTTTTTTTCGAGGAGTAAAGGCATTTACGCCTCCCGCCCGGACACGACCGGGACGGGTATGTGGGACTCACGGGGCAGAAGGCCACCGTCCTACCCGCTAAAACCTCCTCGTTTCCGCCTCACCGCATGGTGGCGGGGTTACGGGAACGCGTTAGCACACCACCGCGACCCCGCCTGCGGCCGTCGCTTTGGGTGAGTGACCCACCGGTTGTTTTTTATTGAGGTTTTCTCCTCTTGGCCCGGCCGGTGAAGGCAAGGCCCTCAGTCCCACCACAGGCTGACACCTGGATGGGGAAACGAGTTTGAGAAGGCGGTGACCGAAGTCTGTCCACCCAGCATCGACACCGAAACTGGGCGAACCCGCCTCTCCCTCCTCCTCTACTCCCTCCTCCTCTACTCCTTCCTCCTGTCTCCGGCAGCCCGAAAGGACTCCGGAGACCAACTCCTTCTTTCTCTCCGGCGGCCCAAAAGGACCCCGGAGTCCTCCTACTTGCCACGAAGCCGCTCGCTGGTCCACTCTGCGCAACAGAGAAGTACCAGGAGCGGCCTGCGACAATTCCGCCGCGTCAGTCTCAGCCGCGATCGACAAGCAATCCGGAAAAACATCGGATTGCTGGTCGACCCCGTTGCCCAGGGTGCACCACGTGGAGGTGACTGACATGTACCCCATGTAATGCTTACCTAAATTATCTTCAGATGAATCCGATTGAATAATTTTTCGGCGTTTATTGCGTCAATTATTTTTTCTTCCAGTTTCTTAATTTTTTCTTTGTAATAATCAATTTTATCACGACTTTAAGTTTCGGCATTATTTCTTCTTTGTTAGAAATTAAAGAGCGCGTGCGATCGTTACCTCGCAAGATAAAAGAATGAGGCTTAAACCGAGCACAGGGCCGATGAAGGAAATAATGTGGGTACATAGAAAGTTACTTTTTCATTTTGTACCGCAGTAAAAAAAAAATTAAATAAAAATCTCTTAATATGTGGTGTAACCTTGTAGGTTAGAAGGACTACCTAGTTAATTATATCTGAAGAATAAAACAACGAAATATAATTACTGACAAATGATTATAAATATGTGATAAAAAAGTTAGTATTCGTTTGTTATCAAGCAAATAATCGGTCTTCAATATAATCAGTAAAACATCATGAGTATGTATATATAATAGTGTATTTGTATCTTGATATTATAAGCTAACGACTTTACTTGTAAAAGTTTTTTGTAGCTTTTATACACAATCATTATTGATTTGACATAATGTTAAGTTAAAATACGTTTATAAAAAAAAAGGATGTATAGCTCTTTACAAATAAGAAAAAAATATCATTTTATATTATAAACGTGTAAAGAGTTTGTATTACATTAAAAATAAAATATATAATTTTTAAATTCATTTGTTATTTCTTTTGCTATGTCACATTGTTCTTGTACATTACACGTATCAATCGAATTTAAATCTTATTTATTATTTTACCTGAATATTCCAAATATTGGTCCTTCGAGTCGGATCAATGTTTGAAATATGCATTGTTCTCGTTATTACTTGTCTCAACCGAATTAAAATCTAATTTATTATTTTAACTGAATATTCCAAACTCATAATGTCAAAGAAGTCACAGCATCGTTTAATTAATCATTCACTAAACAACGTTTATATTAGCTACTTAAATGTCGCACAGCTTGGCAAACTCCTTACATAATTGAAATTACCAAAAATCATTTCGTGTGGACTTAAGCTAAGTTGAGCAAAGTTATAATATGAACCTAAGTTTTGGTCTTACCCCCTAGGCGCACCAATAGATGTTTCACGTCAATAATATTACGATCCTGACTGAATTCTGACCACTGTGACTAATCTAAAAACCTGCTGAATACGTAGTAAATATTACAATGCCTGCATGTAGTGAAAACACTGCTCTATATTTCCTCCTCATAGTCCGATTGAATGGCAATCTGACACAACCGGAGGGCGGCTGGACAGAAAAATAATGACTTAATGTAATTTCCAGTACTTGGGCTTATCACTGGCAACTTCGTGACTTGAGGCTGTTATTGAGCAATGTTTGATAGAAAAAATACCAATAATAATTAAAAAAACAAACAATGTTATATAAGCTGTCTTATTTAACACACTATCAGGATTACTAAAGAGAAAAACCCAATATATTTTTTATTGGCTCGATTTGGAATTCGAACTTAGGACCTCGAGGTCACTAGAGCAACGAGGAAGTAATATTATTAGGTAGATATAGTAAAGTCACATGCATTATATAGTTTACAATGTGTTGAAAATTACTACCAATTACTTAATGGGCAACACGTGTAGTCATTTAAGCACCATCACATAAACTTACTTTAATTTACGTTACGATAAGTTTTATAAGCACGTTATGTTTTTAAATGTCCCTTGCAATGTTTTACATCAATGAAATAAAAATATACGGAAAGTTTTTTGGATTATAATCATACGAATTTTGGTAATTTGGTTTAGAAGCCGATTAAGTCGTAAATAATATTTATATATTATAGAGACAAATTAATAAAAACATGATATTTTTTTTATTAATTTGTCTAGGTATCCTGAATATTGATAGTTAAGGATTTATAGCTTCACTTTGCTCAGTGGCTGTTAAGTTAAATACTATTATTTCTCTTTCTGTCATTATTGATTTGACATTCGAAAGAAAAAGACACAGCATTGTTTAACTAATTACCAGCTACACAAAGTTTAAACAAAGGCCGTTACTAAGTAAATTTCTGTAAAATAACCTTTTTTTATTAAGATAGATGAGTGGCTGGATTAATTGCTAGGTCATCTTCACTCATAGAAATGTGCACTGCTGGAAATTGAGTGCTTTATTAATCTACATATTAAAATTTGAAGACAATTATTTATTTAATACTTGTAGGGAAGCGTGAAACATATTGAAACAAACCAACCGACAAAGTTAATTTTGAAATGCGGTTTCAATTAAAACTAACTGGTCTTTATATATAACTCTATTATTATATATACATATAACTATGGTTTGGCGTCCAATAGGCGTGATTTTATATAACATCTTTAACAATTGATATATATTTCAGTCAATTTACACAAAATCTTAATTAATTATACACTTAAACCTTTTTCATGAATTACTCCTCCAATTGATGAAAACTGAATAAAAATCCACTCAGTAGTTTTTGAGTTTATCGCAGACAAACAGACTCAGAGGGTGAATTTGTTTTGTATGTGGTGATGTAAGTAAGTAACGCATAAATGTTTGAAATAACCCAATAATAGTTTTCATAGTTCCCTTGCGTGATTATTCAATCAAACTAACAGTATTTTCTTTGATTGGCTTTTACAAAAGAATTAACTATCTCATTGTTGTCGAGGAAGTAGTAACTGGTTGATTCCGATTAAATAATTTATGAGCGTTTAGTTTCTTGGAGTTCGTAATGTTGGTTTTAAATTATCAAATGTTTAATATTACAACGGTCTTGGAAAATTAAATTCATTATTAAATTTATCTATTTTTTACATTTTGTCTAGTTTGACCTAAATTTACCCATAAAAATCAAATTAAAAAAAACAAATTTGCTTTATACCTTCGATTAAGATATACTAAATGGCTTGTAATATATAATATGTATGCATGTAAAATTGTAAAATTGAAATGTTAAGTTTCTAATAAAAATGTGAAAACCTCTACGACATACGTACGGGATGAGAATATTATCTAGCTTACGCAATTATTGATTGAAGGCCTGGTTATATATATTATATTTGACGATCCGGTTGGCGTGGTTGGTAGATATTTGCCTTTTCACACCGAAGGTTGTGGGGTCGATTCCCACCCAGGACAGACATTTGTGTGTGTAATCAGACATAGACATTTGTGTTGTCCTGAGTCTGGGTGTAATTTTCTATATAATTATTTATTTACAAAAGAAAAGTAGTATATGTAGTATATTTACTGGTGGTAGGGCTTTGTGCAAGCTCGTCTGGGTAGGTACCACCCACTCATCAGATATTCTACCGCAAAACAGCAATACTTGGTATTGTTGTGTTCCGGTTTGAAGGGTGAGTGAGCCAGTGTAATTACAGGCACAAGGGACATAAAATCTTAATTCCCAAGGTTGGTGGCGCATTGGATATGTAAGCGATGGTTGACATTTCTTACAATGCTAATGTCTAAAAGCGTTGGTGACCACTTACCATCAGGTGGCCCATATGCTCGTCCGCCTTCCTATTCTATAAAAAAAAAAAAAATATCAGTTGTCTGGTTCCCATAGCACAAGCTTCGTACAAGCTTAATTTGGGATCAGATGACCGTGTGTGAAAAATGTCCCAGGATATTATTATTATTATATTAAATACATATACATTATATTAGTTGTTATGATTATATCATTTATTTGTATTTCATTCTTCATTAAAGAAATCCATCATAAATCAAAATAACGATTAAAAATCATTATCAAGTGTGCGAATTTGAGATGAAGGGTGAAAAGACAAAGCAACCCCGAAAATAAGTGAAAAAACAATACCTCGCAAATGGAAATAAAATTTCCAATTTCGAGGTATAATTTATAAAAGGCCGAGATACTCAAATCGACAATCATCTACATTATTTCCACTTCAGGAGTAAGGGGGACATTTTTACATTTATGAGGGTAATTTTTAGCTTTTATTAGGTTAGGCCGCGAGAGACGAGTTAATAAAAGACGCTATTATAGTAATTTTGTTAGGAGATTGACATTAAATGAAATAAATATATTAGCTCATATTTATGAGTTAACCAAATTTATTTAAAAATACTTATTGTGAGTGCAGAAATGGTCCAGCGGATGATATGATGTCTCTATGATGAACCAAAGATAGCAGCATCAATTTTAGGACTAGTGCTTCTTTAATTTTATATTATGTTAATAAATAAACTCAAAGAAACAATATACTTCCGAGTGAATTTCAAATCTCCGCAACGTATTTTATTACCTTTTTATGTCAACCCATGTTACGAACCCAATACTTAGTAATCTAAAGCAGCACAAGCCAGCCACTGATCCAACAAGATATTCATGACTTTATTACTATATCTATATATATAATAATAATAATTAATTGAACCAATTAATTTAATCACCCATTTTCCTTGAAAAGTTTTATTTTTATTCCGATTATCCTTTACGAAATTTTCCCTAAGGATTTTATTTTAAGACGCATAAAAGTTATTTAATTGTAACGATACTTTAAGACTTTCTAGATAAGAGAAAAAAGATCTTTTCGGGATAAAAAATTTTGGTAATAATAATTTTATACTTTTCTTATATATATTATAATAGATGTAAATAAAAAAAGAGCACGTTGCAGAATGCTCGCCAGATGTGAAACATTGAAATTGATCGTTATTAAAATAATTTATAATCAAAGAAAACCAGTAAATATATATGGAGTAAAACAAATAAAAACATACAAATAACAATATAATACACAAGTCACGCGCACACGAGCGGTGGCGGTGAGCGGATGGCATATAAGAGCCGTTTGCCGTCACGGCATACGAGTTTGTATTACAAAACGCATCAATAGACGTTTCACATCAATAAATATCGTAATTCTATACATTCCCTTGGTTTAATTTTTTTCATACGAATACGAAACGGTACGAATCAGTACTCATTCTAGAATGATTCAACCAAACATACCATACATACCATCAAATATACTACCACCAAACCAGACGAAAATGTCTTTTTACCAATTCAGACTCAGTAGTCATTTTTAAAATATACACAGGGAATATTTTACTGCATTTTTGTACGTGAAAAGACAGGTGCCCTTTCAATTACATCAATCATCCCCATAACAGGTTGAAAACAGCAACTAAGTTAAGTTGTCAAACTTTCAAGCTGTTACTAAGAATTACAGACAACCCAATGACTTTTTATTAGACCCGAGAATCGAACCCAGAACATCAGTATCTGCCTTATAAACTAAGCACTACACCAATAAAACAGTCAAACCACAAGTAATGAAATTGTATACTTTAAAATAATGGTATAATTTACAAACTTAATTACTATTAATTTAAAATTCAATTGCTTTTGGTGGATCCGTTTCCAATTAACCTGGACAAAGGCACTTGAGGATTTAAGATCATCCTTAGCCTTATCTGAGTTGGAAGAGCTCTTTATAAAGACTGATTGAGGTCTCTATAGTACAGATGCGGGGCTTCCCCTTCATTTACCGATGCATTCCTCTTCGTTACAATGTTAGGTACATTTACTACTATTTTTATATAATTATATGAAGAATTTTATTAATATCATTATCGATTAAGAATTTATGGTGTTGCTGGGAAATAAAGAAAATAAATAATAATAATTTCATTTCCTCCAGCTAAATTGCACTTATGAAAAATACTGGCCCTGGCAGAACTATTAGGGATTTAACCAGTAAAATCTTTGCAACTTGGTGTTCCGCTCATGGCACGGCAGATCTCGGAATCTGTCCGAAGAACCGATACCTCGATGAGTGCCGCCTGAGGAGGACAACTGCTATTTTAAGGTGCTTCCCAGACAAGCTATAGTTTTGTTGCAACGCACGATGACGCACCAATCTTGCCAATGTACTCAGTCTTTGCCTTGGCAATAAAACTTTCGAAAGACATAGAGGCAGAGTTGTATTCCTTTTTAAATGCGTTGGTATTTACATAACGAGATGCGAGATTCTCGCTTTCGGCGTGATGCCATTTTGCAGATGTGACCAAACCAGGGCTGGCATCTGCCGCCGATGGGTATTGCAGAGTACGGAATGAAGAGTAACACTGAAGAACCACATCAACGACCTAGTCAGCAACGACATCTGAATCTTCCGGTGATAAGCAAATCCACCCCCATGGATAGGATGCAAAGAAAGACCGCATCCCATCCTAGTCTGCTGACCTGTAGTGCCACACACGGCGGCAGCCCCCGAACCGAAGCCGTGAAGCACGCGTTGGCGAGGTTACCAGTTGTGTCAGATCATATGCCGAGGCATCTCTCAGATCTCCCCGCATAATCGGTGGTACGTGATCTAAGCTATTTGGCATGGTGGGCGTTAAAATCATTAAGAATAACGAGATAAGAGATCTGCTGCAGCACGGAATCTTTAGCTATTTGGATGTGCTTAACGAGCCGGTCAGTTTCGGCATTACTACTATGGGACCTATATGGGCACTCATAGATTCGCGTGTGATCATCGCAGCCTACGCGCAGCCAGAAAATGGAAAAGTCCCTCCCTTCAAGGCTGGCGAGGCGACGAAAACAGATATCCTCTCTGACAAAAACACGCACCCCAGCCCGCGGTACAAGGGAATGTTCCAACTTGTACCCCGGGTAAGAGAAAAATGAGGTATCAGCCGGAGAGGATATCTGGGTCTCGGTTAGAAAGAGCAAAGCCAGCTTTGCCGTCTCAAGATAGAAGTGAACGGCGTTCAACTTAGAATTCAGTCCCCTTATGTTTCAGAAGTCCACATCGAGGGTGGAAGTGATTGCCTTATATATAACCCGAAAGCATGAAGCGTGGCTCTACTACTAGGAAACTCGCTTTTCCATTTTTTATTACCATGCGGGCCATGATCAGACCATTTGAGAGAAAGTATAAGTAAACAAAAATATAAGTAATATCGATAGGAGTTTAACCTTATTTAAATAGAATTTTTTTTTATTCCTTTTATAAAAAACATACGAACGAAAGTTGTAAACATATGTATATGTAATTAGGTACCTGCTTTTTAATGACAAATTAAAGTGTTAAAGGCCACGCCCACCTTAACTCGTTTTTTAAAATATATTATTAATGTTATATAATATATCAAACAAAAAACTACCAATCTGTATCGAATAGAATAGAATAAAGACTACTACAATTAAAAAATGTTTATCTTATTGTAGAAAATGTGTTCCATTCACCATGAAGTACGAGGTTAGCCTCGGTTTGGGACAACATGAAACTCATATTCATACCCATACATATACCCAGTCCGTACCCATACATATATTTCCAATACAAATATTTGTTAAATAATAGGTAGTTATGTTAGCTCAAAGCATGAAGACAATAGAAGTAAATGCTTAATCAGCGGAGTGTAAGTCATTGTGTCATTCCATGCTTTGGGATCATATGTCCTGGGAAACGATTTGTAAAAAAGGAAAGAACATTTCGACTAGAGCATAAACCTCGGTTCGGTCGTATAAATTTTAATTATAATAAAATATTTTAAAATTCAAATATTATATATTTTTAAAAAAAATTGTCTTGCTCCTGTCAACTTGTCTAGGTTCATTTAATGCAAACTTTGATTCACGAAAATTATTCCAAGTTAATTGTATTACAAAATAATAATATACGGTCTCTTTAACACGTTTACCATTAGTTATATAGCGAAGCTTTTAATCCGCTAATCGAACTAAAGTTTATCTTATTGTATTCAAACAAGACTCAAAATTGAATGTTTTGTAAACTTTTGGTGCGCTACAATATAGATCACTATATTTTTAAGTAATATAGGAATTTCATCCTTATTTTGAAAGTGATAAGACCCACTAAATATACAATTTTCAAGCTAGATAAATTATGCAGTCACGTACAATAATTACGTTAATATAAAGCATTTCAACGTAAACCGCAGACATTTTGATATATAGGAATAATAGTTGAACATTTTCACGTTTTAGACTACACTGGTCTGCCGATACCTTTGGATTAAACATTTATGAATAGAATTATTATGATACTTCCAATCAAGTATCAATAGCTTCAAAATTTAATAGGAATAAATGTATAGTTTTGAAAATAGTCTTTAGATGTACTGCTTTTGGACAAATACCATCTTATTTGAAAGATGGCTTGGTCTTATAACTGGATCTATATATCTTATATATGAATTTCACTCAAATTCTGCCTCATTTACCAATACGAATTGGAGTAGCGTGGTGGAATAAGCTCCAAACCTTCTCCTCAAAGGGAGAGTAAGCCCAGCAGTAGATTTTCGATGGTTTACTTTAACACCGTTGCCGGACAGGAGATGAATTATAAATACAAATGTTAAATATGAAAAACTAGGTCGTGTTTATCTTGATTCGAACCAGCTCTTCTAAAGAACTAAAAGAAGAAGCAACACATTAACTCAAATATATGATTCTGTGAAACTTTTTGTAATCAATTATACTGCTTAAAAACCATCAACTTTTTTAGCCAGACAGCAATCGAACCTTTGACCTTCCCATCAGCCATATGCACTAACAACAAGACCACTGAGGTCTTTTGTGATAAAATACGAAAATGCTTAGGTAGATGTTCAAAGGAAGAAAATGCGAAGCTCAACAAAGCTGACAACAGTTAAATTTAATCACTCCGGAAATATGCTGGTTGCTTGCAGTGTTCATTCAACAGCAAGAAATATCTTCAAAGTTTTACTTACACTTCATATAATATTATTATATATAATATTAGTTTTCACAAGATTTATTTGACTCGACTCTTGAATAAAGAAGTTTGTAGAAATTATTTATTATATAAATTTAAGCATTTTGATCATGGAACATTAATTAAGATATATTTTCTATTTACTCGATTTCGAGAAAGTTGCGTTTCTTGTCTAATTCCTCATACATATAGTAAATCACTAATCCTCCATAATGGAACGCAGTAATATTCGCCTAGCTATATGGAAGGAGAATTGAGGTGCTTGCACTGATGAATAAAATTTTACACAATAACTCTATTATCATTTTTTTTTTATAGAATAGGAAGGTGGACGAGCATATGGGCCACCTGATGGTAAGTGGTCACCAAACGCCCTTAAACATTGGCATTGTAAGTAATGTCAACCATCGCTTATAGCCAATGCGCCACCAACCTTGGGAACTAAGATTTTATGTCCCTTGTGCCTGTAATTACACTGGCTCACTCACCCTTCAAACCGGAACACAACAGTATCAAGTATTGCTGTTTTGCGGTAGAATATCTGATGAGTGGGTGGTACCTACCCAGACGAACTTGTACAAAGCCCTACCACCAGTAAAATCATGGGTCCGAGATGGCGCAGTGGTAGGAACGCGTCGGCGTGGAGGGCCGTAGCCTCCTTCTGTGAGACCGTCATGGTCCAGAAAGAGACGGCGGAGTGGGAACGGGAAAGGGCCGATCCTGTTCGGCGGAGACGACGACGTGCTTTACGGTAAAGGAAAACATAGTGAGGAAACCTACATGTGTCTAATTTCACTGAAATTCTGCCACATGTGTATTCTACCAACCCGCATTGAAGCAGCTTGGTGGAATAAGCTCCATACCTTCTTCTCAAAAAGGGAGAGGAGGCCTTAGCTCGGCAGTGGGAAATTCACAGGCAATAAAAATTTCAATTATGAAATATTAAATAAAATATTTTTAGATACATGCTGTGAAAACTATTTCCTTGACTTAATTAGCCTTAATAAAGTGAAATATACATTACCATGATTAAAATACTTTAGAAGATTTATGAAAGGATTTTTGTCCGAGCACAGCATCACTCTTTGAATGACGAATTAAGTCCACTTTAAGATGAATAGGAACCCTTTTTTCGTCGTAGGTCTTTCAGTATATTTTGTAAACGAAGTGTTATTAAGATGAATATATTAATTAAAGAAATTCGTCAAAATTGTTGCCAGCCTTTGAAATTTAAATGTATATAAATAAACTTTTACTTCGTTAACCTATGCCATAACATAAAAATGGTTAGGACATTAGAAAATATTATTAAAATTTACCCCTTGCGTGAGCGCACCACGCGATCAAAGGAATACCGACGCTTTCAAACGGAATTCCGATAAAGACTACCGATGTTAAAACAATTGGCGATATTTTTAAATAATTACCTGTTTTTACGTAAATGTATAAGGGATGTTTAAATTTTATTAATTTTTGTTATATTACTTTAAGCTTTTAATATTAAAAAGCATAAAAAATATTATTAATGATTTCTTGATAGAATCAAAAACATATAATCAAACTATTTTATTAAATGTATAAAAATAAAGTAAAAGTGCCATGAGCTTCTATTCCAATTATCTATAATGCGATTTTTTGGAGCAAAAAGTCACTCAGTATATCTTCCTACTGGGCAAAGGTCTCTTCGCTTTAAGGATAAAACTTGCAGCTTATTTCACCAAGCAGACGTGCATCCGAGACATGCATGTTTCCTCAAGATATTTTCTTATATCGCCGAATACTATATACAATATATATATACTATAAACAAAAAATAAGCACGCTAAAAATAAGTGGAAGACTTTACCGAAGAATTACGTGTCTAACCTCTTGGTCCCAGTTTTGCCCATTCTTTAACCTCTATTAGTTTAAATATAATGCAAAAACTTCATCTAAAAAGGTGCAAATAGGTCACCGCATAAGCCATAAACACATTTTGTCTGAAACCCTCAAGTCAGTGTCGGAAGTTGAGCAAATTCCATTATTATTGATCTTACGCCTTCGCTTGAAATGACATGGACTTAAGAATTTGATAACTTGGAAAATGCATTTTCTTATTTAATAATGAATGACTTTTTGAATGACTGAGTAACTTTTTAATTGCAAACTTTGAACTGAAAGACTTCATTGTGGTTCTATTTCACAGTTTTTTAAAGAATCTATTGAGGACTGTATTTTTTTTATTCATTATTAGTCTTGATGAAACTGTAGATAATAGTTTTATTACAACAAAAAATATTTTTAGTGTGCACTTATCAACTAAATTTATGTTTGTAAGGATTGTAACACTTTGATTTACTGTTCATTTTGAAATATTAACAGAAGTAGAAATTTATTCTCGTTCCGTTAAGTAATAGTCTGCTATCTGATTATGGAACTTTCTTTCCTTAAAAAACAAAACCTGTCAGTTATTTTTTTTTTAAATTAAATTTACAAAACAACAGTCTACTCTCTAATTTTGCAGTAGGGCTGCAAAAAAACTCGAAACTCAGAAAACGCAGAAAATATTCATGAAATGACCACTAACCTTCTGATAAATTTTAACATTAAAAATAAAATACATTAAGCATTGTTTTTAAAAAAAATTTGAATTGATTAATGAACAAAATAAGTAATTATTTGACATTTTAAGCATAAAGCGACTTTCTAACTCAGTGAAAGGAAAAACCGAGATCCTATTATCGAAGCAGCAACTTTTCAATCTAACTTCAACACCCGATTTGTTTTCTTTTTGAGTATTTGCTACAGATTGTTTGACAAAGCGTAATTGTGGTAAAAAATAGCCTTTATTTTTATTTTATTGAAAGAATTATTTTATACTAGAATTAATAAATATTTTATACTAAGTATTACGTATGAGATAGACAATATAGAATGTATATGCTACTTATTTTTATTTTATTTTTATAATATGGATAGGCGGACGAGCATATGGGCCACCTGATGGTAAGTGGTCACCAACGCCCATAGAAATTGGCATTGTAAGGTATGTTAACCATCGCTTACATCGCCGTTGCGCCACCGATCTTGGGAACTAAGATGTTATGTACCTTGTGCCTGTAATTACACTGGCTCACTCACCCTTCAAACCGGAACACAACAATACCAAGTACCGCTGTTTTGCGGTAGAATATCTGATGAGTGGGTGGTACCTACCCAGACGAGCTTGCACAATGCTCTACCACCAGTAACAGTTGCATTAATAATAAAAACTTTTCCGGCCTTACTTTTAAAATTTGTTTAGATGGTGATTATTTAAATAGTGCTGTGTCGTCTTCTTACGAATGTCAAATAAATAATTATGAAAGAGCGAAATGAGTAGCTAAAAAACCTCAAAGCAACGTTTACAGGTGATTTATAATGCCGTTAGTTGTTAAAAAATTAAAAATAATAAATTTAATAACATTTCTTATTTAAAATATTAAAGCAATGTCGCTAAATAAAGACATCATCGTATACAAGATAAAAAAATGAATTAATATCAAATAAACGTATCACGTCACAATAAATACGTAAGATAATGTAAACAAGCGCCTGAAGCTGGCAGATAGACGAACAAAGACGTATTGAGGCATTGCTTTGTGTTAATATGTCAAAGAAAATCCATCTTTATTTTTATATGAATTAAGTCGAAAATTAACTGTACATAACAACTGTACATCATTGGGTCGTATAATAGAAAATATACCTTGTATTTAGGTGATATAGAGTTCGTTATAAATGATACGAATCTGAATAAATATATGTCTTTTGTGGGCAAAAGAAAATAGCGATAATATTGTTGGTGTAAAACCTTTATAAATGTGCCTGTGAATATATTTATTTATTATGTCATTAAAATTACTTATAATTGTACTAGAAAAAACGTTTAGCTTCACTGTAGATATTAATTTTATTAATGAAAAAATAACGATGAACATATGTGCGCGTGAATCCTAGCTAGACACTTAGTTTAAAACTACTGAGCTTCTTGCTGGCTCTTTTGTTTTTTTTTTTATATAGTAGTAGTAGCAAAGTCCATTTTTAAGGCATTACTATTATTCATATTTACATCTCCAATTTAAACTAACCATTGCGCTATTGGCGCTTATTAAACGGTTTTCTCGGTAGAATCTACATTCCGAATCGGTGACTTTAAATTTAAATTAATCTTGTAAAATTATAAATCAAAAGTGCTCGTAAAAGCCTACTTGAGTAAATTATATTATGATTGTATTATTTTTAGAATAATTTCTAAAGCGCTTTAGTATCCTTAACGTTCTTTTCACAATTAAGCGATATCGTTAATTACATTTTCAAACTCATACGATAGAATCATTTTAATTCATAGGCTCTTGTTTGATTTAAAAATATTCAACAAAATACGTAGTGTTTTTAAAGTAATTTAATACTTATAAGCTGTATTAAGCACGAAACCACATTCTCGCTTGAACTATTGAACTGTGCAGACCTGTATTTTTATACTAGCTTGTATTTTTATACTAGTTTTCACTCGCGGCTTTACACGCATGTTTGGTTATATAGATGTTATGTGCTGTCAGTGTATCTCAATTCCCAATTACATCTAAATCCATCGGGTCGTTTATGCGAGATTGAGTAAGGAACATCCAAATACATATAAATTCACATTTATCATATTAATAGGATATATTTTAATTATTTTTATTCGAGTACAACCTTTTATTTTAATTAAAAAACAGCCTAAACGATTATAGATTAAGGTTCAAAGCTTAATATGGCTTTTTGTAACAATTATATATAGTTTCTTTATGAATCGTTCCAGTTGATAATAGCTTTTAAAGTGCAGGAAATAGGTTTTATTATCGCTTTTAAACGGTCCAATGATAGACGTTTTAAAACTGGTGTTACAGCACCCTTGATTCAATTCTGCCGGGTCGCTGGGCTATTAGGATAAAGTGTTTCGGATTATTGGGGCGATCGGTTCTGATTTTTGAAATATAGGTTATAATACCAAAATATCCTAAAAAAAAAATCTAAAGACCAATAAATTGTCGCAATTGTACGTTTTACTAAAACAGATTTATAAAATTGTTCCATTTTATATATATTATTATCGTAGCATTATATTTCGTAGAAGACTTACAACATTTCTGTGTAGCTACTACGCCGAACAATTTATCAACATTTTAAGCATACAACTCTAAATGTTTAGTAAAAAAATATAAAATACAAATTTCATAAAGCGGATTATATTAAAGTTAGGGAATGTCTGTCTGGTGTTAATTGGAATACATTGTTCATTGATAGGTGACCTGTGAGGTCACTTCATAGTTTTTATGAATTACTGTACGAACTAAGAAATTCCTTTGTGCCTAAATAATTTTCGGGTGAAAATTTAGCTATCCGGTCTGGTACTCTAAAGCGTTGATTTCTATAACTAAAGAAAAATATATCGCACATGGCAAATAGAAGATTCATAATAATCCAGTCGATAACGACGAATTTAAATAACTTCGTGAAAGGCATAAGCGTATTCAAGCTGAATGCTATGAATCCCACATATTTGGAATACAAGAAATCATTAAAAAGTCACCAAGTTTCTTCACAATCATATATTATCCAAGCGTAGAAATCAAAGTCCTTATCCTAATTCATTACGTTTTGGTAATCAAATTTACAATAACGAAAAAGAAATATTTTCTGGTTTTAGTATCCTCAAAAATGTTTTTATTAAACATGCACCTAACTACGACAATCTTTTACACGAAATCCCTTTAGTGACGGACGATACTTACCATTCTTTCACTGTGACAGAAGAGGAAGTCTTAAAATTGTTAACATCTCTCGATATTCAAAAAGGCTCTGGCAGTGACAACATAACCTCAATATTTTTTAAATCTTGCGCTATTGAATTTGCATTGCCCTTAACATTAATATTTAATAAGTCGTTGAAAGAGGGCGTGTTTCCCGCTAAGTGGAAAGATACACTTATCGTTCCTATCCATAAAAAAAGCCCCAAGAAAGAGATAGTATATTATCGACCTATATCCATTTTGAATATTCCAAGTAAGATCTTAGAAAAGCTAGTATATCACAAACTATACCCTTTTCTTGCGAGAGCTATTCTGCATAATCAGCATGGCTTCATGAAAAATCGCTCTACAGTATACAATTTATCATTTTTTATCTACAATTATATGGACTCAGGGGCTCAAGCTGACGTGATCTACACTGATTTTGAAAAAGATCCTTTTACACACACCTCTTTCGTTGTTTGAAATCCTATATATCCAATAGAAGTCAAGCTGTGAGAATTAGTGGGTCTTGTTCTGACTACGTTGATATTACTACTGGTGTACCTCAGGGGTCACACTTAGGACCTCTGCTCTATAATACCTATTTCTTTGATATTGGCGCTTACTTTAAATATTCAAACTTCTTAATGTACGCCGATGATAAAAAAGTTTCTAAAAAAATTAACATAATAGAAGATTGTATTTTACTACAGAGTGATTTAGATAGATTAAACAAATATTATATAATGAACAGGATCACCATTAATGTAAATAAATGCTCGCTAATTACTTTTACCCGAAAAATTATGACACTTTTAATTATACAATGAGTAGCCTTCCCTTAAAAAAACTAGCCTGATTCGTGATTTAGGTGTTCTCCTAGACTCGAAACTATTATTAAATCATCACATAGACTTTATAACTAATAAGGCCTATAAACTACTAGATTTTATAATTAGAACTTGTAAACCTTTACACACCACTTATTAATTGCCTTCAAATTGCCTATTTCTCTTATGTTAGAAGCATATTATGGTATGCTAGCTGTGTTTGGAACCCACAATATAATTAATATATTGAAGGTATTGTACGCGTTTTCTCACCATATAATAAAAGATACTCACACATTGATATATTTAATTGGTCAATTAAATCATTTAAAAAAGATATTCTTAGAGCTCAAAATTTAATTTAACCAATCACACTCACACAAACACACGTACACTCAAATACTTACACACAGCCAATCAATTACAGACACACAAATAACAGTGTAACTGCATAGCCACACTCACCCACAACATATAGTCTGTGTCGCCTAATCGAATTGTACTGTTTTATTTTTTTTAACTCATTATTATTTTGTTACATTTACATTTTATTTGTCAAAACTGTGTGTTGCTACTTCTGTTAAGTAACTAGGCTTGCATAATTCGATGGAAAACAATAATTGGCTCTATTGTCTGTATATTGTAATTTTAATGTCAACATATTTTGTATCATGCTGTTGTTTTCCTTAAATAAATAAATAAATCACTACATATTTGTTTAATTAAATATTTTAAATATCTTATAATATGCTAAACATGTAAAGTAAAATAATTGTCTATGAATGTCCCACTGCTGGGCTTACACCTTCTTTCTTTTTAAGGATATTAAATGAATTATAAACGCAAATAAAGCCCTGATAATGCAGTGGAACTTGCTCGGACTTGGGAACCTGAAACCTTCGGTTGAGATTCACGTGCCCTAGCCACTGGGACATTAAGCCTGTATCATTATATTATATGAAAAAATATATTTTATAATAGTTAAAATCTAGAATTGTATTAAAGATTAACAGTGAATATAACACATTTACTTGTTTATAGGTTCAGAAGTTAAATATGGGTGAAATTTTATCTTGTCCTCTTTGTAATCGAGTAATCGTTTGTATTACGGCTTAATGCGTTATTGATCGAAAACAATAACTCAATGCCGTGGTCTGGCACTATAAAATCCGACATCCAAATGACGAACAACACGATGTTTTATGTGCAATCAGCCAAATAAATCTGCTTTAAAGAGCTCATGTTTTCTTAATAAGAATAGAGTTACTGAGAAATAATACGATAAATATATTATAAAAAACTTAAATTACAATATGTTCAACAGCTTGGCCTCTACTTTTAAGGAATTTTTTTGGGGCGTATTTCAGAGTGGGTCTTTGGATGTACATATTATATAAGATATCAAAAGAAGCAACAACTGTTTAATATATGTGTTTGACGACGAAACTTTGTCAAAATTTTAGGCAAAATAACGAGAAAGTTTAGATAGCGATAAAATCCTTTGTTTGCTTAATTTGTGGTTTGCTGTGAAGGAAAACTTATTACGCACTTGCTATTCTGGTCGAAATTCATTGAATTTCTGCCACATGTGCATACATACACCAACTCGCGTGGTGGAATAATCTCAAACCTTCTCCTCTATAAGAGAGGAGCCCTTAGCCCAACAGGCAAACATTTACAGGCTGTTACTTATAATCGTTTCAAGGCTTATTAATTTTACAAAATTAACTGAATATAAGAGCCCTAATAATGTCGTCACTAAACTTTTGAACAAAATAACATTTCGTCACAAACACAGGAACAGGGCGAGGGCCTCAGCTTAATTAATTTACTAATCTGAAAGCCGAAAATAAACGCTTCGGGGAATTTCGGGAGACCTCTGACGCAGAAAATTTAATTTATTCCCGTTATTTTTGCTTGATTGTGCTATTTATTTGTCACAAAATATATGTCTTTAGTCCAAAATTAAAAGTTAGTTACAGCACATATGGAACGTAGAAAAAATTATGTGTATTACACGTAACTAAATTACATACATATATGACTAACTACGAACTGCATCCTCCTATCAAAATCAAAATATTCTCTATTCAAGTACTCTCTTACAATCATTTTAGAATCCTCACTTCCAGGATTACTTTTAACGTAAAGCTACCACCGTTTCAGACTGTAAATACTGTGAAGAACCTACATGAAACTCAGTAGTTAATGTTTTTTATCAATCAAAAATATAATCATAAATTTATAAAAAGTTATTGGAGTGTTTTGTTAAAAAAATCTTACTTTAATAGCTGGTATTTATTATTTCTAGCGAGTTACTATTGAATTGATCAAAATCGGTACGGAACAGATAACATCACCGACTTCACCAATTACGACATTACCATTCCATGATAATGGCAACCGTCTTGTAACCAGCATATCGAGCAGTTCCTTATCATTTAATGATGCCAGAAAACTTAATAATTAGCAACGATATACAAATTGGAAATTGCAATTGGCTAGTCTCCAATGTTTCAAAGTTGGTCAGGACACATCATCATATTTGAGAACCAACTTATTTCCTGGAAATAGTAATACACATGTTGTAGTGAATGTAAACCTTTACAAAATCGAGTTTAGTTAAGATTCATCAAGTCACTTTGGCATGACGTGACTGCCTGATGCACTAATGATATTTTAACCGCTTTGTATCTATGAAAAACAAACTATTAATCTTTCTGAAGAGAATTTAGCCGAGGTGGCTCAGGGGCTAGAACACGTGAAGTTAACCGAAGATTGCCGGTTCAAGCCCAGGTAAGCACCATTGAGTTTCCATAGGCTTTATTTTTAAAGTAAGTTTTGTAATAGTCAAGGAAAATATCGTGAAGAAACATATATGTGTTGAATTTTTACTAAACTTCTGCTACGTCACCAACACATATTGGAACAGGGTGGCGGAATATACTCAGCCAGAAGCTCATCAACGCCGCTGCGGCCTTGGGCCGCCTTCTACCCAACGTAGGAGGGCCGGAAACACCTTGCCGGCGATTATACGCTGGTGTGGTGCGCTCCATGACGCTGTACGGTGCACCCATCTGGGTGGACGCTCTCACTGCTCGTAACAAGGCTCTTCTTCGGAGACCACAGAGAGTCATAGCGGTGAGAGCGATACGTGGTTACCGTACAGTGTCATGGACGGCAGCGACACTTCTCGCGAGCGATCCGCCTTGGGAACTCCAGGCAGAGGTGCTTGCGGAAGTGTACCGGTTCCGAGTGGAAGCGAGGTCGAACGGCGACCGTCCAGGATTGGCGGAGATTTGTCGCCGGGGCTAGAGGGTGTCTGTAACCCGAGAACCCCTTAGAATTTGGAGGCCTGCAGAGGCGGGCCTACCATCGGGACGTCACGATAGTATGCGCAAGCGATCCCGTGGCGTCCCCCGAAAAGACAGTGTGGGTATCGCTGGTTTTTTGTTGGGTATTCCGGTGCCTTCAGCGGCGGCGAGCCCCACATAACCCCCCACTTGAAAAAGTGTGGTGGAATATGATCCGAACCTTGCCCTCAGAGAGAGAGAGAGGAGGCGTTTGGCTGTTACAATAATAAGAAAAATGCTTCATCATAAAAAAATATACAGAAATAAATATGACCGCATGGAATAGTCAAATAGCGATTCAAATTTTTTGAAAAAGTAATCTGCCCTTCTGTCACCTTAGGAAGTAATGAGTTCAAGGTGTCATGTTAGAATTTTTAGAGCATATTTCAGATTTTCCATTGCACTATTACTCCAACTTCTAATTAATGATTCAACTTCAAACGGCCCAAATATATAGGCTGTAAACTGATATATAAATATAAGGTTTACGGAAAATTAAACTCGATGATATCAAAAGTAATTTATTCGTTTAATAGGTCAAAGACTGACGCTGTCGGCGCACTAAATATTCAATTATCAAATTTTAAAAGCCACCAAAATATTCTTTTAACTCGCGTTTTATGAAATTTAAATATTATTTTTATACAAACCCTTGAAGAGTTAAATTTTAACTTCGTTCCAATGGTTTTTTATTACAGCTTATGTTTATTATTTGTTTACTATGTGAAAATATTAATGTTATTATTGTTGTTTCATATTAAGTCAAGTATCTGACGAGCCAAATTGTATTTTTTTTTTTAAATATAAAATAACTAAGGAATGAATTAAACACGTCTGAACAGATTTGGATGCTCAGTTTAATTAATTATTGAAATACATGTTTCCCACCGTCTAAACTAACAAATGTTATTGAATTTATTTGCTTAGTTAGGTGCATTTTTTCGTTGGATTACTGGAAAACCAGTAATCCAACAGAATAATTATCCAAGTTAGTTATACTTAATCCAACGGAATAAATTAGTACTGGAAAACCAGTAATCCAACAACAAAATGCAACGATGCAGTTTTAGGTTTTTATTGTAAATGTTCTTTGTACTGGTTGCATAACTAATTTGCTGTATGTATAATAAACTTATTTTTCATCCGTAGGTATTTGTTTCGAATGCTAGTCCGAGCTAATAAAAGTTATAAAAGTATTTATTTTTATATTTTGCTTCTAAAATTAAATTCGATTCAAATAATTATAATTCGAAATGATTTTTTTTGTTATATTAAGAATTTATTTAAAATTTTAGGTGTGTAATTAGAGAAACAAGTAATATAATAAAATAATAAATCCTATGGTTGACGCCCATTGATGGTGTAAGAGTGGTATATGTTTTTTACAATGGCAATATATTTGATGGTGACCATTTGACCCAAGGTGGCTCTCTTGTTGCCTTTCTTTAATATAAAAATACTTACATTTTATTAGTTTTACTAATAATACTAACCACCATTTTCTATGTATTCTAATTAACTCTTTTAAAAACGTAACAAAAAATGCTAACTAATTTGCCCTAGACTGGCTCACCTAAATAATCACCAAACAAAACTTTGTTTATTTATATTATAAAGTACATGCAACATAGACCATAAATATCAAATCAAGAACTACAAACCTTACTCTAGTTTAAGTAGGGTTATGTTCTAACATAAATTCTAATTTTTAGAGCGTATATCAGATTATCAATTGCACAATTACTCCAAGTACTAATTAATGATTTAACTTCAAACGTCCCAAATATATAGGCTGTAAACTGGTATATAATTATAAGGTTTACGGAAAATAAAATTCGATGATATCAAGTAATTTATTCGTTTAATAGATCATAAGAACTTTTTAGTCATCATTTAACGAGATGCATTAAAATATATGGAAAGAGATTCTACTGCAACTATTTAAGAATTAATATACCTACGAATACTTCCCATATTTCCAAGAAGGGGACGAGCAAAAATATAAATAAATATTTGTATACTATATAATATATATTTAATTAAAACATATTTTTTTCAATATCATTTACTAGCAATTTATAATGGCAATACCTTACAAAAAAAAATTTATAGCAATTTCTCTTAGGATTCAAAATGATCAACTTACGTTTACTTTAATATATCTTACTTTAACGATGAACTTTACTTTCTATTAACAGTTGAATCAAAGAAAACGTATGATTGTTTTTTTTAAATTATTTATTTGAAGTAAATGCTAACAAGATTTCTGGTTGAATGATGTTTTAATTTCCGCTCCGAATGGATGTTAGATATTTGTTTCAGCTCTTCTAGCTGCTAGTTTCGACTGTTCGTTAAATGAGACGAAACGTCATATGTATGTCATAAGTAGAAACATATTTCACAATTCATCGCGCTAGCATTGAGTGATATTTTGTGACGCTTTACGTCTATTATTTAAATGTTTTAATACTCTTTTTAGCGTTAAACAGCGCACTCTCTATCTTATTTCTCATGGAATTTATCAAGTAATAAGTTTCTGATGCAAAAAAAACCGTGTTGTAACCGTGAATCACATAAGCTAATAGATTCGAAGCGCTCTAATTTTTGAAATCCTTACTAATTTTATAAATGCTAAAGTGAGTTTGTTTATATGTAAGTTACACTTTTATGTCTTAACTGAACTGATAATCATGTAATTTTAGAAAAACGGACGGGTACAAAATAGTAAGAAGACAAATGTTTCCTAAAACCTGCCTGGCCTAATTCGCAAGTGAAGCCACGGGCAGAAACTAGTAAATAAACGCTAGTACCGATCATTTTCTTATTTCAGCACTTTGAAGATCTTATAATAGAATATTGAGATTTCCACATTTGTCAAATCTCTACATTTTGAAGTATAAATATAATAAATAGTACTGAAAATTTTATTTAAATAAACAAAAGTATCTGTTTGTTTTTTTATGTTAAATAAAAACTAACATCGATCTTATACCAGGCAAACATAAATCTATTGATGTTAAAATTAGCCCATTGAGGGTGACGCGTGTGAATAGGTGTGCGACGGCCGACTGAGCAATCGGGTCGTTGGGGACTTCAAGTCCAATACTTTTAACATATTAACCACAACGTAATATTGTTATATCTATAAGCCTTTTCATATTATACCTAATAATCGAAATAAAATTAAGCTACTGGTGGTAGGGCTTTGTGCAAGCTCGTCTGGGTAGGTACCACCCACTCATCAGATATTCTACCGCAAAACAGCAGTACTTTATATTGTTGTGTTCCGGTTTGAAGGGTGAGTGAGCCAGTGTAATTACAGGCACAAGGGACATAAAATCTTTCAATGCCAATGTCTAAGGGCGTTTGGTGACCACTTACCATCAGGTGGCCCATATGCTCGTCCACCTTCCTATTCTATAATAAAAAAAAAAAAAAACTAAATAAATGCTGTTAAGTACATCTCTTTAGTCATTAAATAAAATATAGTATTTGCTTTTTTCATAACATCCTTTAATATTTTTTTTAATTTAAAATACTCACAGTCACCATGTGCCAGTGTAATGGTTCACCACTGCTCATAGACATTAGTATTGCAAAAATACGTATTAACTATCTTACTGGCTCACCTCACCTTCCAATCCGGAATATGACAATAGTAAGTTCCTTGGTAATGTGATGAATAGATGTTACCTACCCAAACGGGCTTACACAAAGCCCCTCACTCTAACTTTTTAGTTTTATTTTAGTTTATAGTTTCAGCTGGAGCATATTTACTATGTTAATTAGTTGTATATTTCTTGAAATATATCTTATTATGCAGACGATGTTAGAGAAATTGTCAGTACAGGGACTGAAATAAACGCTGCTAAAACTAAAACAGATATAAAAAACGTATGAAGCATTTGTACGTCATCGAAAAACACGATCATTCATAAGATAACTTACACAAACATTTTTATATTATACTTTGATAAAGAAAAAATATATAATTGTTTATGGACTTTATAATTTCATATTAAATAAAAATCTTATTATAAATAGTAATTTGATACTTAACAGAAACATTTGACTAGTTTCATTGTATCTTATTCCTATACAGTATTTATTTGATTTTTACCGTAACCGTAACAGCCTGTGAATGTCCCACTGCTGGGCTAAAGGCCTCCTCTCCTCTTTTTGAGGAGAAGGTTTGGAGCTTATTCCACCACGCTGCTCCAATGCGGGTTGGTGGAATACACATGTGGCAGAATTTCAGTGAAATTAGACACATGTAGGTTTCCTCACGATGTTTTCCTTCACCGTAAAGCACGAGATGAATTATAATCACAAATTAAGCACATGAAAATTCAGTGGTGCTTGCCCGGGTTTGAACCCACGATCATCGGTTAAGATTCACATTTTCTAACCACTGGGCCATCTCGGCTCTTATTTGATTTTTACTAACTCCTAAATTCATTGCTGTGTTCAATAAATTTTAATCGAATAATTAAACTTATATTTAAATCTAAAACACTAAAGAAACACATACATTGAAGTGCACATCTTACACATTTTTCATTAATTTTATTTTTTATTACATAGGTAGGCGGACAAGCATATGAGCCACCTGATGGTAAATGGACACCAACGCCCATAGACATTGGCATTTTAAGAAATGTTAACCATCGCTTACATCGCGAAAGCGCCACCAACCTTGGGAACTAAGATGTTATGTCCCTTGTGACTGTAATTATAATATTAATTATTTTATACATTAAAAACTAATTGAATATCCAAATAAATGAAGAGTATTTTCATAATATTTCGCCATACAATCAAAAGATAAAAATGAAAAAACTCAGACTGACAAATATACTTCCGTTAAATAGACTAGATAACAGAAGCTATGCACAATTGCACGATCGATCTAGAAATGATTGTATAGGCGTTGTTTTCTCAATGTGAGTGTGTTGACTACTCATAGTCCCCACAATCGATACTGGATTAGAGCTCGGTCCGTCGAGAGGCAAACCTCACGGCCTAGAACAGCTATTGACGTATCTGTAACGTAATTGTCATTTTAACTCGGAACTCAATGCACAAAGGTAACAGAAATTGATTTTAAACATTATTAGAATTATTTTGTTATCATAACGTTTATTTTTCTTTCAGTAGTTTATTTGTAAAGCTGATGTTCCTAAGGTTCTGGACTCAAACCGAAAAATTGAGTTTTCCTGTGAAACAACTCACCAGCAGCCCAAAAATAGGAATTAGGTTGTAAAAACATTCTAACCTCGGAAAGTCTTGCCTGAACTCGCGCCTGAAGCGCCTGAACTCTCGCCCGTAGTGTCGGACCGTCAAACATATCAATCTTAAGTTATTTATGATACTTCACAGTAAAGAGTTTGTTTGTATTTTTTCCGTTTTCACGAAAAAACTGTTTAACTTAGTTAGTTTATAATTTCAGTGCGAGAATATATTGTTAAATATAATCACTTCGCAGGTATTAAAATTCAAACACTCTTCTCCGTATATATTCACCGAAACCGGTAGTACAAAATAGAGCTACAGCTAACAAAAATACGAAATATTTAAATATACAATATAAAAATAAAAAAGCAAAATGCACATGTTTTGTAGTAAATATAACAATAATATGAATTATAATTTATTACATTATTTTCATAATACAGACTTATTTTAATAGGCACGGCTATTCGTTACAAAATGCTCAACACTTATTTGAAATTAAAACATGATTATTTTATCAAGCTAACAATTTATAATATGTTGTGTTGTTGCATATTTATGAGATATACATATATCAATATGCAGACAATGTTAAAGAGAAAATTGTCAGTAAAGGCGCTATTCATATAAACGTTGCTAAAATTTTAAAAGAAAAAAAAACGTATAAGATATTTGTACGTCTCCAATGTCTGTAGAAAGTTTCTACTGTCATAAAAACAATTTTATTGTAAAAATATATATTCTACCGCCAAATAAAACGTATGCAAATGCTTTTAAAGATTAATTTATCTAATGGCTGAGATTTTTGATTTGATGTCTTGACGACGATTTTATATGACATCGCGAGTCACTTGTTTGTAAAGCTTTGTGCAAGCCCATTTATTAGGTACCACACGTCATATATTCTACCGCCAGCCACCCAGTTTGAAAGATGAGTGAGGCACAGGCATAAGGGACAAAACATCTTAGTGAACAAGGTTAGTGGCACATTGGTAATGTATTGGTTAATATTTCTTACAGCGTCAATGTCTATGGGTGCAGATGACAACTTAGCATCAGGTGGCCCATTTGCCAGTACGCCGACCTATTTATTTTTATTTTATTTTTATAGGGAAACAAAAAGTATAATATTACAATTAATAAACCAATTAATTCCAGGATATAAACCATTAAAGCTTCCACTTAAAAATAGAACAGTGCAGAGAGAAAAAAATTAAACAACAATCACAAATAATTTGCAATATAAATTCAAACACAAATTCATAAAAAGTTTAATTAAAAAGTCACGACTATTAATCCTTATTTAATTAATAATGTAAAATTTTTAAAGTAACCATATTTATCTTTTGTCAACTATCTATATTAAAATGAAATTCACCAAAAAATTACAAACAAAATTAAACTTAATTATTTTAGCATTAAGATTTATATATTTAAAGTGTTCAATTTTAAATATTAGATACAGAAATTCACTTTACACTTTGGAAATCGTTGAAATTACATTTCATTACACTCAAGCGTTCAGCTTACTTGTAACGCCTACCGTTTCATAACTGACTATTAGTAGCTCTTTGATTGAATCATCAGTGGTCGGAACGGATCAAAACATGTCAGCCATATCTGCCCGGCCCAGTAACAGTTCAATGACGTCACAATTTTGCTACATTGACATATACCTACCTGTTTTCATTATTTTATTTGGTTATAGTTTAATAGATACATTAATAGCCTGTGAATTTCCCACTGCTGGGCTAAGGCCTCCTCTCCCTTTTTGAGGAGAAGGTATGGAGCTTATTTCACCACGCTGCTCCAATGCGGATTGATGGAATACACGTGTGGCGGAATTTCAGTGAATTAGACACATGCAGGTTTCCCCACGACGTTTTCCTTCACAGTCAAGCACGAGATAAATTATAACCACAAATTAAGCACATGAAAATTCAGTGGTGCTTGCCCGGGCTTAAGACCCCGATCATCGGTTACGGTTCACGCGTTCTAATCACTGGGCCATCTCGGCTTCTCTTCTATACTTTTAGTAGGATCTAATTTTCAACTATGTTACATTTGATTGATTTTAACCACTAACCCTTGGGGAGGGGAGAGGGGGTGTTATGTGTCTTTTTCTGTAACCCTGACAACGTGTATGAAAAATTTCATGATAATCGGTTAAGTAGTTAATATGTAAAAGCTTAACACACTCACTAACTTACATTTAAAATATGAGTAAGCATATGAAAAAGGGGTCATTGACATTGTCATACGTTTCAAGTATTGACTAGAGAAATAAGGATAAGCTTATAACGTCAAGTTTCCGAAACCACAAAGTTATTAAATCTTTCAAAGGTATTCGTTTCTATATTATAGTTCCGCAGATATTTTTAACTTTACCAATTAACATATTTATGTATTTTGTCAAAAAATATTAATAAATAAGGCTTATTACTGAACATATGATTATCTAAATTATAAAAAAGCGTAGAGTTATTAATTTCACACAAGATATATAATTATAAATTTAATTTATTTTGATTAACATAACTTTGTATTTGAAATGTTGAGAATAGCTAGTGAGTTTCTCGACGGTTTTTCTCGGTAGAATCTAAATTCCGTACCGGTAGTAGTTTTACATTTAAATTCTGTAAAATGACGATTCAAAAATAGTTCTTATTGCTCATTTGAATAAAGTATGTTTTGGTTTGTTTTGATACGAATTGGTTTATATGTTTCTTTTTATATTAAAATAATTTCACATGAAAGATTAATATTTTATTGTATGTAAATATTTTAAAAATAATTGTACGTTTTTTTTCATGTAAATTGACATAAAATTAAATGTACTGTGTTTGAAGACTTAAGTCGTTTTACTTTTTAATATTAATTGAAATAAATATTTCATATTAAAATAATTATTTATTTTGCCATCCGTATATATAGTACAATATAATTCTTCTGTATATTTTTTATTTATTCCAACGATGTGAATACTTCATAAAGTTTTTATTTTAACAATACTTTATGTTGTTTTTTGGAATGGAGCTGATGGTAAGTGGTGACCAACGCCTATAGACATTGGCATTATAAGAAATGTTAACCATCGCTTACATCACCAATGCGCCACCAACCTTGGGAACTAAGATGTTATTTCCCTTGTGTCTGTAATTACACTGGCCCACTCACCCTTCAAACCGGACCACAACAATACCAAGTACTGCTGTTTTGTGTTTATGTTGCGGTAGAATAATGGTTGCTACGAGTGTATTAAGTTTTGAGTGATTATACTATCTAGCTAATATAATTACAATAACAGATGTAAGCATATAAGAACACTTAATACTATTTAATGCAAATCATAAAAAATACGAAAGAAGCGGAAGTGGCGTGGCGAATAGAACGCATTGATCTCACGAGTTCAAACTTGGAAATACACAACCGATTTTTCACATACTACCTTTTCCCACCAGTGGTATAGTTGCAGTATGTTCATAATAAAATTAAGTTTTATATATTATTGAGTATTTGATACCCTGTCCTGTTCTCTTCAATGGTTCATTTACTTCTAGACAATCGGAGTTGCAACGGGGAAATGCTGCTAACATTCTTATCGAAATTCCTCGCGTTCATGGATTGTACAGTAAGTTGATTTGAGCAGACTCCAAGTCCATATACACATCAAATATCTGTTTATATATTTGATTAAATCCTTAATGTAAATAAAGTAAATAAATTTTCTTAACGTTGTTAATAAAAAATAAATGACTCAAATCAAAATTAACGGTGACATGTTTCATTACAATATGTCATATATTATAACACACACATATAGACGCACGCACGCACACAACGAAATTTAAACAATACTCTCTGATCCATAGCGCTTGTTTATATAAAATGACTATTCTTTTGAATAAAAAAGTGGGCTTTTTGCTTGAGATGGGCTAATTATATCAATCAAATTCAATATTTCTAAAGTGTAAAAACTAAAAAAATATTTAAGAAAACATAACATAAACATATATTATATAATAGAAACTTAAATTTTGAGCGTGATTAAAGCTGTTTTCGTTATTTAATATAACTAAAGAGTTAAATAAAGAACACCTAAAGGATCTTCAAAAAATGTTATGTTCAAAGGTCATAGTCTACCGGCAGCACGGTCACAGTTTGTTTATAACTTCACAGCAATCGAAGTGTTCGTATCATTACAACTTATGTTACAGTCATAAATAATTCCCCGTCAAAATAACTATTAACGGCTAGGTTATGTGATCGATAAGATAGTGTGGTCCTTGTACTGAGACACAGTACATTTAGATGGTATACTAAAAAATGTACATACGTAACTTATAATTTTTTTTACAGATTTGTATACCCAACAAACCCAAATATAATATATATTATCAGCGGTAGTCATTGTCAAGAAAGACTAGCCTAGCCCGCGTTATGTGTCTCGAAATAAAGTGCACAGTTGTATGCGCAAACACAAGTGCACTGTTCATTCCCTCACTCTCGCAATCCGATGGAACGGCCAATCCGGCACGGGGTTGACCAACTTCCAGACTCTGGGCTGCTATTGATAAATTCTCGACAAATACAATAAATCTCTATGGCCGCTTATACGATTATACGAAGAGCTTGAACTTTAGACCTCGGGATCGGCAGCCTTATAAGCTAATCATTAGACCAACGAAACAAACAGTGTCTATATATATAACAAAGACTGATTAATAAATCAGCAAAAATATTGATCGACCGGCAAAGTGCTACGTATAAATATTTAGATATTTCTCACTTTGAATCAGGCTACGCTTTGTAGTTGTAGATTACCGCCTCAGATTTCGACAAATCTTGATTCAACTTGCCCCGTGCCTGTTATTCTATTGGAAAGTTCCATAATATTAGTGACTGCCTCGTTGGTCTAGTGGCTTGTAAGGCCGTAGACCCGGAGGTCCTTTGTTAAATTTCCAGGTCGAGCCAATAAAAAGTTATTGGGATTTTCTGTCAGAAAAATTCTCAGTAGCAGCCCGGAGTCTAGAAGTTGGAAGTGTGTACACTCCCGTGCCTCGGAAAGCACGTAAAGCCGTTGATCTTGCGCCTGAACTCTTTCCGGTCGTGTCGGTCGTGTGTGATCGGTGTCTCATTGGATTATGAGAGTTAGGGAATAGAGAGTGCACTTGTGTTTGCGCACACACTTGTGCACTATAATATCTTCTGCGTAGTTGGCTAATCTCTCTTGACATTGGCCGCCGTGGCTGAAATCAGTTTGGAGGACATTATTATTCTTATTATATTAGTCCAAATATTGACCCAAGGTAATAAGATCACTTTACAAAAAATATTGTATTTATTGGAAATTAGACTCCACATTAGTTGATCTGACCATATCAAATATTGGCCAAACCATTTAATAAGCGGCTAGCTTCAATTGATTGGGCCTCTGTTTAAACCGGAATTACTTAGTTAATTAAAGTCAAACAATCAAGGATAACAGTAACAATAATTTTATTTGTTAATTGCAATTCATGTTATTGTATAATAATTAATTTGCTTTGTACATGTAATTTATATCATTAATTCTATTTGTCGTAATTAAATGAAGCCATTATTGTAAAGTCTATTTCAATGGTAGGACAAGTAAATTAAAAAAACTAAAATCTTTCTTTGTATTCGAATTGGCTCATAAAAGCACTTTTGAAACGTCGTTATACTTGATATAATCCTGTAATAAGATTGAAAAATGGTATAATACTGATCCGAAATGTAGATTCTATCACAAAGAACCGGCAAGAAACTTAGTAGTTATTCTTTTTCATTTATATACATAAATATGTTAATTAAATATACAATTACATTGATTATTTATCTTGCATAGTAGGCGAGCATATGGCATACCAGATGGTAAGTAGTCACAAATGCAGATAGACCTTAGCATTGTAAGAAATGTTAACCATCGCTTACATCGCCATTGCGCCACCAACCTTGGAACTAAGATGTTATGTCCCTTGTGCCTGTAATTACACTGGCTCACTCACCCTTTAAATTGGAACACAAAAATACCAAGTACTGCTGTTTTGCGGTAGAATATCTGATGAGTTGGTTGACCCAGGCGAGCTTGCACAAAGCCTTACCAGTAAAAATCTTCATCATCATCACTCTTTTTAATTTATATATATTTTATTACGTTATTAGACTTATTTATTATTTATATATATATACTAGAATTTATTAACAGGCCAAATGAAATCAAACCACTTTAACCTTGGGTTCACCTGACATCATTAGTCGAGATTCCAATTAAACTGTGGGTTTATTGTTAATAATGAAAAATGGCGTCGGTTATGTTATCAGAACATTAGAAATAAAATTAAAGCGAATATGAGTTAAGTAGAGTAGTGTTGTATTAAATATAAATATATCAACCGAGATGGCCTAGTGGTTAGAAATCATTAATCTTAACCGATGATCGTGGGTTCAAGCCCGGGCAAGCACCACTGAATTTCATGTGCTTAATTTGTGTTTATAATTCATCTCATGCTTGACGGTGAAGGAAAACATCGCGAAGAAACCTGCATGTGTCTAATTTCATTGAAATCCGTTACATGTATATTCTACCAACCCGCATTGGAGCAGCGTGGTGTAATAAACTCAAAACTTCTCCTCAAAAGGGAGAGGAGGCCTTAGCCCAGCAGTGGGATATTGCTTAAATATACATTCAGACAGGCTGTTGCTTAAATATACATTCATCAAAAACAGTTAATACTGTATAATATGGCCGAGCACGCATTATCAAATTAGCACGTATTATCAAATTGCATGGAATATATAAATCTCAAGTTTGTTTACATAGACTCCGTCTGCCATTAGAATATAGTATATATGTATATATAATAGCTTCGTTACACAAGTAAAAAACTTGTGTTTTTCATTTAAAAACAAAATGAGTAGAGACGAGAGAATATAACGGTAAAAGATTGAAATTTTCCATACTTAGCGGATAATGGAAAAAGCAACATTACCAATATTAACATAATTGTATAAATACTAATTTATTTAATTCTTAGTATTCTGTTGATGGGTCTGTGTATCATATATGTATGTGTGTATGTGTGTTTATATATTCGTATTTATTCATGTTCAATGAATATGTTATTTTTTATACATAATTGATTAATCTCATAGTATAATTTTTAATGAAATTAAAAAAAATAGTATAATTTCAATTCCATATTCAAAAATTACGAAACCTTATATTATCATGCGAACTGCGCGTTAGCGTGATAACTAAAATTGTGTTGTATAGTTAAATTTAATATATATTTTTTAATGATTTTCATTTAAATTAAATCATTTGTTTTGACTAATTACTGTAAACAATTACTAAAGTCGGGCCGTTTGTTAAATATTTTGAATTTAATTTATAAATAGATAAAAGGGAATATTTCGATTTGTTCTCAGCCTTATCTTTGATCAATGACAAGTAATAAAACAAATTATTTTTTCTTCAAATGTATTGGTTTCATCTTAGAAAAAAGAAATATGTTCTGCTTAATTGATCATAAATATTAAACATTTTTTTTCATTAGGCCCATATCCCCTAAATCCACTATTTTATCTATAGACACTATTTTCGTATTGTTAATGAGAACATAATTAATTCCCTTAATTGGAATGAAAATAAAACAAATTACATACAAAAATTCTGATAACAGTATGATTTTGATATGATAAATCTTTATTTAAGTAAGTTTCAAGCGAAGCTATCTCTTTATTTAGATAATTCACGTAAGATTAATAAAATTAAATTATTTTATTCAGCGAGCTTTGTAACACTGTTAGGAAGTTTCTCGTTGATAAAGTTCGTTAGGGCGGAAGAAAACAAGTTAAACGAATAAAATTTCTTAATATAATTAACAAACTAAAAAAAAATGCGTACTGTCTTTAGAATCAAAGAGTTGGGCAAACATGTCTGATACAGTGGTGGCTTTGGTACGATTGGCGTAATACAACCGACCTGACAACACTACTGTATTGGATGTTGCAATATGGCTATCACTAACATAAGAATATTAATTATTTTATTTCGTTGATCCAAAGATATTGAATATTAAGTACACTTTGGTTTTATTTCGAAATATTTATCTTAAGCTCACTTATCTATTTCAAAACCCGGGCATAGCCTTTTATTGTTGAAGTTGGTTCTTGAAGGTTGTAAGAAATTAAAAACGTCCGTTACCAAAATTATATTATTTTTTTTTGTAACAGTCAGGCCAACCGAAATTTTAAGCTCGATGTTGATTCCAGCTGCTGACTGAACATTTATATTGAACTAGCTGTACAGTGTGCGAGGCGGTGGAGAAACTATCACCTCCAAAAGTACAAGCAATTTTTTTTCTACTATGTAAACTGTTTGTCTGTTTGTAATTGATATATCTAAATATTCTTGCTAAAATTCAGCGTTAATTATTTTTTAAACAATTAAATGATATAATAAATTATGATAAAAAAAAACATCTACTAAAAAAGAGGCAAGTAGAAAATATATATCAGAAAAAAGTTCAATATCAAAATCAGAATGTTAAAAGCTCAAAATAGAATCAAATACAATTCAAGTCAATCTCCATAGAAAACTCGATTGTTCGGATTTTATACAATATCCCTAGTGATAGTTTGAAGGAGAGGGGTGACAAACGAGACGCGTTTAAAGTACGCAATTTTCTTGTGCCTCGTCACTATTGATATGGAAATGTAGTAATAAATAAAAATCAAAAATTGTTTGAAATAAATTAATTGAAAAAACATATTTTAACACAAGCGCCTATTAAATGAATAAAAAGAAGGTAATATCAAAATTATTCGTATTTATAATTGACATTCGAAAAAGAAACAACCATTTTTTTTAAACACATATATAAAATACATTAAATATATAAAACCAAGATGATCGCATTATAAATCTCAGTCATAAAGAACAATAAAACAAAAATATGATTAGGTTAAATGTTATACTCGATTTCTAAAGTCTTTTCAATTTTCCGAATATAAAGATTTTTATTCAAAACGACCATACAATAAGGAAACGCTGTTTATATCCGCTTTTTTTAGAACCGGAAAATCTAAAAATGTAGAAGGTAGATTTAAGCGTATTGAAGTTATAGAAATACGAAGAAAACGCTTGCTGTTACTTCGATAATGGTTATTTTTAACAATGATTTGTTGAGCATTCCTCGATAATTGAAAATAAATCGTAATAGTTCGTATTGTCGTATGTAATGTCGGTGAAATGTTTTTATTTTATCAAAAAACTGTAGTACTAATAGAACTACGCTATGTTCGCGTCTAGCTTTGCTTTTAAGAAAAAATAAAGTATTATAATTTGTTGATTTACAAAACATTAAGGAACGTCCTAGACTTGTATGCAATTTTAATTTAATTATCGTTCACTAATGTTTCGACAGTAAAAGGCTGAAAAAAAATGTTTGTCAAAAAAATAAAATGAAATATCATCATATTAGAAATCGCTGCACAAACATCGTATTCTTCAAACATATTTTCGTATTAAATATCAATGACAAAAGGTCAAGTCATAATTTTTTTACATGTGTTTTTTTAAATGTTAAAATTGTCTAGTAAAAGAATATGTTATAACCTAAGGAATATAATTATTAAATCAATTGTTTGTCAAAATTTATTTTATAAAATGTATATCCGTCTGGTTATTGTCATTGATCAAATAAATCATTTATAGAATCAGTAGTTTATACAAAGATGAAAATTTTAATCATAATTTTGCCAAAGGTCATTTGTAAGATGAAAATTTGTCATTTGTTTTTTTATCAAATATGTTCCACTAATTGTTATTGCCTATCAATAATAATATAATAATTACGAGTACGGTAATTTAAAAAGTATGTTATTACCCAGTGGTAATATTACGCACGCTTAGCTTAAATTTATCTGAAAATGCCGATATTGAATTAAAAACAGAAAGATATTAAAGTGCAGAAAGTAACATGTCAATTTCTGTACCTGCGTGAAGAACGAGCAAAGATGATCACCCTTAAGTTCCACGTAAAATTTAATGACTAACGGCCTAAAAACGTTTAGCGGCTGTTTAGTTAAGCACTGATTGCACTCTTTCTATCATTATTGATTTGACATTCGAAAGAAGGAGAAATAGCATTGTTTAAGTAATCACCCACTAATCAATATTTATAAGTACGGCCATATTTATTCATTTTTAAAGGAAATAAACATCTACTCAATATCGAATCCGGAACTACGATTCGTTCATTCGAAAATAGAACATCAGGTCATCTGACCTGTCAAAGTGCTTTGATTTTAGAAATATCAATAACGATCTCCGATAGTTTAAATTGAATAGCACGCTTGACAAGTCTACATATCTATTTTCAAAATTGAATATATGACTGATATGTAAATGAACATATTTAGCCTTCTAAGCTATAACTAGGTAGTGTTATAAACAAAATTGTTGCCGAAATGCGTAATGAATCTACGTTATAAATTTTTAATTACTACTTTCGACCGATCCTTATATGGAGTTAAAAGATTGATGTTTTAATAAATGAATGTTAGTTTCTTTGCCTTTTTATATATATATTTAATAATATGAATAATGTATATTTTGATTTTAAATTTCACAGGAAAGTTACTATTAATATATTTTAATTAATATAATAAAAAATTAAATGAATATGTTACGAATTTTGGTTGTTAATTTTATCTTCATTTACCACTTAAAGTTATAAAACAGTGCAACTTGGTTTTAAATATCTCAAGTAGATATCACAACTCAAAGGAAATTGGATTTAAAATGAATAAAGTTTCATAATCATAGTATTTCCAACACTTGAGTGCTCCCTCGATTTCAATTTAACAGAAGACTTACTTGAATAATGTTATATTTGCATTTGTCAGTCATATAAATTAAAATTAATATCTATTTATTAGGCAGATGAACAAATGATCAACTTGACGTCTGATAAACCATATATAGTCAAAGATATAGTTAAAATACAAATATATACTTACACTATTAAACGCTTCAAGTATGGGCTTTTAAGTCACTTAGTATTTATTTAATTACAGTCTCTTAATCTTCCCTTTGAATCAGAAGAGTACTGCAATACAAAATATTATTTATAAGTAGAGTAACAGTGTGGATGATATATATCCAGACGAAATTGTATACCTAACAATATCTTTGTTCTACTAAAACCTAAAATCAAATTTACATAAAATACAAAACTATATTTTAAATAGCCGTTTTAATTTTAATTTTACGTAACATCGGCAGATATGAAACAACGATATTGAGTTATTATATTATAATAATTTCACACATAAGGGAATAAAAAGCTACGGCGGAGAGAGAGTATGACGACATAAGAGAGCATTATATTTGCTCTTACGGCATAATATACGGTCTCACGTCAATAGATGTTTTACATCAAAAACGTTGAAACTAAATTCTCAGATTTCATACAACATATACATATTATTATACTATAAACAATACTTACATGTAATAACAAGTAATTAATTTATCTTGTAAAATACAAATTCAAATTATGAAAATTCGAATTCGAATAAAGTATATTTTTCATATTGATATTAATTTATATAACGAAATACCGTTCAATTATCTATCGATCTCATTTTTTTATTTAGAAGTTTTTCAGCGAAAACTGATTTAAATAACTTAACTCGGATATTAGCCGCTTCAATATGCTTAAGGAGAAGTCAAGAGTGATGAAGAGATGAGTCCAATTTCCGTATCTTTGCCGTGTCGATGAATTTGTAAGTGCTTTAAAAGTTGTAGGCCAAACATTTTTCTTTTAATCTTTTTGCTTTAAATGGCTTACATAATTTAACAAGTACTTTATTTTAACAAGTACAAATTGGACTCAATGAATATATTTTTATACAAAAGATGTCTTTTTTTGTCTGCAATGTTCTCCTCTTAAGAATAGAGCTTGGAACTGACTCCATCACGCTGCTTTACTACGGATTGGTGGCAGAATTTCATCTGCGTCAGCTTTACATCGAGCGTTTTTGATATTGTTTTTTTTCACCGCCGAAGTATATATATTATATGAAGAATGTATTACGTCTACGAGTTTTGTTTAACAAATAGTGTTATCAATGTATATGTATGTACAATCAATTGTTTGCTCATAGTCGATTTTTTTTAAAAAAAATTCAGACCCTGACAAACATAAAATTTTCGAACCCTATCCTACAACCCGAGTGATATTTTTCCGTACAAACTTTAACCCTCTATTTCAAGCCCTTAGGGACTTAATTTTGCCGAAATCCCTTCCCTAATCCTCACTGATATTGCTTCGACATAAAGAACCACTATGCCAATATTTTGCTAAATATTTAAAGAACCTGTTATAATATTATATACTAGATAACAGTCACGATTTTTTACATACACATACATAAAGTAAGAGTTTTAACATAAGAGATTTTTATAAAAAAACTAGATGCCCCGACTTTGTACGGATAAAATAGGCATTTTTCCATTTCAGAAACGAAGCCTGAAATATATTCCCTAAACAAACAACTACCTTATATTCAGTTCGGTGAGCAGAAATGAAATGATCTTATACTAAGCGTTGATGCACACAACTCTAGACTTCATTTATTTGAAACTTTCTCAACGAATGTTATATATATTTATAATTATTGAGACTTATCGCTCATCTTTCTCCAGTAGTCCACTTTTTATTGTTTGATTTGAGAAAGATTTTGGATGGTATTGAGTAGAGTCGTAAATCTTGAATGAAGATTGTGAGCTCAAATCTGAATACATAGCTGACACTCGGATAATTGATGTAAAAAGGATTAAGGGCAAATGAGGCTTTGCCGCGCGAAGCCGAATAAGCACCAAGATACCTTCTCCTCGGGAATAGAGAATTCCTTTGCCCAGTAATGGAATGGAGCGGCTGTTATTTTACTTAATTTAATGCATCTAAAACTATGGAAGAAATATTTTACGTCCTTTAAGCCTGCAATAGTTAAATATCATTAATAGAACGAATTATTTTTCCTCCGAAATGAACACAGCAATATAAATATTTTGGAGGTAGAAAATGGATCAATGGACTTTCAAAAAGCGCCCTTACCACTAAGCGACATGCTCACGATATGGTGTACAATCAATATGTAATAAGTATTTTTTACCAAATTCTACGAATATTTTTGATACAACTAAAAGTCATTAAGTTAAGAATTTATTATTCTTCTTTTTATTTTATTACGATATGATTCTGAGTTTCAACGACGTCTTTTGCTTTGGAGACAAGAATAACTGCCGTATTTGTTTTTTACTTCGACCAATAGCGTTTTACACAATGACAGAATAGCACTGTATTGATTGTAGTCCAAAGTATTATTACACTTTGGAGTCTGAGTGTGAATATTGCATAAATATAATTAAAAGATACTTCAACGACCTAATGATCAGACAATTAGTAAAGGAATAGCATTATTAATTCCAAATCATTTAATTCGAAAACACAATTTGTTTATATTTTATTGGCCCTAACAATTTATATGATTATTTCAAAGTATACTTTGATCAAATATTACAATTGAATCACAGACAAATAATGCAATAAAATGTTGTTTTGTTTTATATTACCCAATAATATAAACGAGTACATTAATTTCTCTTTCGGTTTTTTTAACGTGTGCTCGTTGCCTCATAAGAAAAAGAATTATTAATGACTTAACACTGACAGGTTTAGCGTAAGGCGTGAGGTTTTGAAATTAATTTTGATTCCCTCTAAAATGTACATATACATTGGCTACAGGATGAGGGATCTTGTACTTGGACCTTGTGATTTAATTATATCTTCGAATAAAGCTACTCGTACAATGGTAATCCAACTTCATTCTAAGTTCTGTTGATCATCAAAAACAACATTATTCGTTATAAACTTAACAAGCATTTGTCTCAGTATGATACAAATTTATATTTAGAAATAAACTCAAAATGTTAATTTTTTTTTTATTATTATTAACATAATGGTATTTTCGTTTTTATATTTTTTTAAATATCTGATAAACTTAGGATTTGAAAACACTCAGCTACGTGTATTATCCTATTATTAAGGTATATCATACGTAGATAAGTTTAATTTGTGCGAAAAGCTAGCCCACACTCCGAAAAAAAAGCGAAGTAAAATACATCGTTGTGATACAAAGTCGCAATGAAATAAAATGAATGAAATGCAATGAAAATTCGTCGCAACGCAGTTTGGATATAAGTCACGAATATAAAAATCGCAAGTTGTGATATCGCTTGTTTCTTATGAATACACGGAGGATAAACCAAACTTGCTAATCTTTTATATATTTTGTATAGGTAAATCCAGTTCAAAGTTGAAAATAAAATTGTAATTGACCTACATTATAACGTCAAGAGTTGTGTCTGATCAAAAAAACTAAAATATTAAATTTTCTTGATAGAAAAATATTACGAAATCTCGTCTAGTCTATACTTTTATTACTTGTTATTCCATAGATTAATTATATCCGCAAACAATCTAGGGCTGCCATTGGGGATTCTTTGTAAAATCATTTCCTTTACACGGCTTACTACATTTTCTTTACACGGACAATTACATCTGTCGAATTTCACCCGTGCTTCAAACATATATTTGTTGATGTTGATATAAATCAGTTGCTGTTGTGATGAATGGACTACAGGCAAAACGTAAAAGTTTGAGCTTTGTATTATCACAATTTAGTTAAAAGTAATAAGTTTAATACCAAATGCGCCAGAATAAATTATGTGGTACAAGATTTATCGTATTTTTTTAATACTATATATAAAAATTACTACATATAAAAAGATTACAATTAAGATAGTGTATTGAGAGGGGTGTGCGAAATCTGAATTTTTACAGACTTTTGGCGCGCTCTTAAACGTTTGTTTCGCGGAGAGTAAAAGGTATATAACTCGTTCAATGTCTAAAGGAATGCCCATTTAATGTGTTATTTTTCAAGACATGTAATAATTACAGCAAATAAGGAGTTCTATTACTCCCTTAAGGGTATGAATCATATTAACGATCTTTTCTTATATTTATTTTTAAATCCTTGATTTATATCTGCGAAGAGCCAGTATTACTGCCGTTAACCAAACTAAACGCTTGACCAAGCAACTTCATCACGATTTATATTTATTATAATCGATGTTTTATACTTTTTTATATTCAATCATTCTCTTCGCATGTTTAAAGAAATTTATAAAAGATATTCATAGTGTTTGATGTTTCTTTGTAAAGTTCATGTTGTCATATAGGTTACACACACTGACGTAATAATATGCTAAAGTAGAGTTTTCCTAATATCGCAAAATAATCGATAGAAATTCGTAATAAATATATAACCGAGTCAAAATTTTGAAAACAATTTGTATCGAACTGAGATGACACTGTAAAACTTCTGGACCCGAGTTTTATATAACATCAAGTTTTTTTTTTACATATAATTTTATTTATTTTGCTACAGCTACAGCTATCTATAAAATGGAGTACCTTATAAAACATGCATGGAATGAAGACAGCGCCATCTAGTGCCAATAATCGGAATTCCATCGTTATCGAATAAGTCAAAAAACTCACACTAGGCTCACTGATCTTACGACTGTTTATTTTCTTTTAAGTTATATGTGATGTTCGTTAACTATTTAAGTAACTTGTATGAAGCATGCTTTAAGCGTGGTAGAAATATCTCATACATGCACATCTGAAAGGTAGGTTCTTAATTTTACGGATTTCTAATATACTGACCATTTCTGCATTGGGTTGTTAGCGTTGTGTGAGTGAGCTTTGAGTGTGCTTAATGTGCGTAACTCATATTCTGTAGATCGTAGCGTATTGACCACGTAAGGAATCTCTACCGACCACAACGTCGATGCCTAATACTAGACGTGAACACGTACCATTGACTCAATCACCTATCTATATTACCACGATAAATATAAAAAACGGTCGATATTGAAAACGGTCACTTGGTGTTAGGGCTTTGTGCAATCTTGTCTGGTTAGGTACCACCCACTTATCATATATTCTACCGCCAAACAGCAATAAAAAATATTGTTGGTTTAAAATGTGAGTGAGCCAGTGTAACTATAGCGCAAGGGATATAACATTTTCCCTTGATTGGTACGGCATTGGCAATTTAAGGAATGGTTAATATTTCTTACAGATCTAACGTCTATAGGCGGTGGTAATCACTTACCATTTGCTAATCTGCCTACCAGTTCTAAATAAAAAACCGCAATAAACGAATTTTTCACAATGGCAGGCAATTGGACAACATATTTGCATAGTACTTTGATACTTCGAACAGAATACTCTCAACATGGCTCCCGAAAATGTTACGTTAATAAAATATATATTTATCATTATTACTTTGTTGACTCAGTGATACAATTTGTTAATAATAGCTTATTAATTATCTCATTTAATTTTCGAAATTGAAAATTACTTGAAACTAAATATTTCAGGTTCTGCACACAAGAGGATCTGTTAATGAATGAACAACCGAGTAACTTGCTTCGAAACTTTTAATACGACGCATTTATACGGTCTGAAGCCAGATAACGTCATTTCTATATACAATAGAATATTCAAAAAAATTCAAAAATTAACAATGTATTCTTTGTAACTTTAATGTTTTTCTCATATAAATGAACGTTGAAGAAAGAGAAAGAAAGCAAAATTTATTGGCATCAACACGTTATAGGGCGGAATTATATAAAAATAGTAATAATAAAACAAGAGAAGTGCACATTCAATGATTGATTTTACGTATAACCTAACGTACTAGACCTTTATGTACAATTTACAGAATAAAAATAATAAATAATAATAATAAAAAAGTGAAATCAGTAAATAAAAAATATATCGTGATATAAATATTTTTAATTTAGGTGTTCAATCAATTCATCTTATTAGAACTCAAATAATTCAAACAACCAAATTTTTTTTTAAATTGTGTTTCGGTTTGAAGTTTAAGTGAGCCAGCGTAACACATTGCTATATATATATATATATAAATATATATATATATTAGACAGACGAACAAAATCTGAAGACTTAGGTTTTTTTGTAAATTTTCAAATGTTGAATTATATTTGAATTGAATTATAAGCATTACATACAAATCTGAATTCTGATTTTTATTTAATTCAAAATGAAATACCTTTTCAGTAAATTTAATAATATTATAGAGCAATTGTATAAGCTTTATATACCGGTTTCCACAAATGTCGACGCCAGTACTTGAGAATTGTGAATGCAAAGTTATTCAAGAAAATTATAATAGGAGGTCTATTATAATTTGCCATTGTTAATCTGAATTATAAATTATAGGAGTAGTAGTGTCTGTATAAATTGAACCCATTCTTGTTATACTACACTTCATTATTTCGAAGGGGTTCCTCTCAAAATACACTGAAATAAAGATATGCTCTATGGCACATACGCATTATCATTTATAACATCATTTTTGTAGTGTGTTTGTCAATTTTAATATATCGATTTTATATTATTATATATCGTACTAACTTTTAGTGAATACACATGGAACTAATTGAAGATCAATTCTGAGAATCCAATGAGCTACCTATGTGCTTATGTGTCTATTGAGGTCGGAGCCAAACAAAAACCGATACATGGAAGTAAGGCAGCGTGATAGAATATATTTCAAAATCCTGTCCCTGGATAGGATTTTTCTAGAACTGATAATCTACCTTAGCAACAGCAATGCAATACAGTGTCAATCAAATATAATAATTTATTAGATGAATAATAAAATATAAAATAATGATCATCATCGCTCTCTTCAGGGATAAAAGAATAATCTATTATAACATACAGGTTGCTTCATGATATTTCCACCGTCGACCAAGAGATGAATTAATAATAGTAATTATTATTTATTTATTCAAGTAACAGAGATTTAAAATTACAAAATGAAATCGGTTTCTAAATTAACAAAAATACTTAAAGTCATAATGTCCTCCAGACCGATTTCGGCCACGGCGACCAATCTCAAGAGAGATTAGTCAATTACACAGGAGATATTATAGTGCACAAGTGTGTACGCATACACAACTGCACTTTCTATTCCCTAACTCTCATAATCCGATGGGACAGAAATCCGACACGATCGGAAAGAGTTCAGGCGCAGGACTAACGGCTTTACGTGCTTTCCGAGGCACGGGAGTGTACACACTTCTTATTTCCAGACTCCGGGCCCTACAAAAAATTTCCTGACAGAAAAACCCAATAACTTTTTACTGGCCCGACCTGGGAATTGAACCCAGGACCGCCAGGTCTGCGGCCTTACATTAAGCCACTAGACCAACGAGGCAGTCATTAACATTACCTAATACTACTATCTCCTACTACTAATACAGTAAACTGAAACATTATGTTTATATTAAAACAAATAAGAATTCAGTGATACGTCTCCTACTTTGAATCCATAATATTCGCTTATAATTAGGGAGTTCCCAATACAATCAACAATGGACTATTACAAAAAAATAAACAACATTAAAATAAAATTTAATCCCATGACTGTAATACTTTAATCAGAATCCGATTGTTATAAATTTAAAGGTAAACAAGAATGGATTGATTGAAATAATTAATTGAAAGCCATTAACCAGGGACTTGAATTGAATAGTTATTAATTGTGAATGGTGCTAAAGTAAAATTAATAGTTAAATTATTGAATAACTATTAAATTTTGATATTTCCTTTGAATATAGTCTATAAGCTATTACAATTCAAAAAGGACAGAAGTACAAAAATTTTATTATATATAGTTGTTATCGGAAGTTTGGAAATAAAATAAAAGTGTATTTATTCAGTGGAAAATAATTGCGATGTATTATAGTTAAAAAACTGTACTTAAAAAGATTTTATAACATAACTTCTCCATACTATTAAAGTGGACTATAGACAGAGCATTACACTACAACCACAACAAAAGAAAGGATTGATTTTAACAATGCTCGAGTTCGTGTTTCTTTCGTTGTTTTACGTTGCACGCTTTTTCAACGCTGATAATAAGTTTCGGCCATTGAATTCTTTAATAAAAAACAATTATACGTTAACATTTAATATGTTTTATGTGTTTTTTTTGAGCCGAGATGGCCTATTGGTTAGAATGCGTGAATCTTAACCGATGATAGATACTTCGAACCCGGGTAAGCACCACTGAATTTCATGTGCTTAATTTGTGATTATAATTCATCTCTACTTGACGGTGAAGGAAAACATCGTGAGGAAACCTGCATGTGTCTAATTTCATTGAAATTATGTCACTTGTGTATTCTACCAACCCGCATTGGAGCAGCGTGGTGGAAATAGCTCTAAACTTTCTCCTCAAAAAGGGAGAGGAGGCCTTAGCCCAGCAAAACATTTACAGGCTGTTACTGTTACTGTGTACTATTTTTTTTATTAACGACAGACATGCTGCGTTCACGCTTTAAAAGTCATTTTCGATGGTTTTTGACTTCTGGAAACGCCCAAAGGAACCATCGACGAGAGTAGTAAATCCGCATTACATCTACGTTAGGTGAAATAGAAAGCCTAGTATCAATATGGAGTTTACATACCGTAAGTCTACCGATCGCTGGCTCTTAAGCTATAAATACAGATCGATGGTGGCATTTTGAGTGATGCTAGCATTTTAGTATTTCCCATAAGTCGTGAAAAAAAGGAATATGTTTTCATTTATTGAATATAACTGCACGTAATAACAATTTAGGAAATACAGATATAGATTTATAAGTACAAAGGAAGAATTCTCCGAAATATATGTAAATTTAGATAAATATGCGTTTCTCCCAATATTATAAATAAATGTTTTTTTTTTGGAATATTCCCTAGATACTCCTAACGGATTTTATCTCTACACACAGACTTCTAAAAATAGGATAATTTTATAAACTTACAAATATTACAAGGTTCCGCGCTTAACATAAAAACTGGAAACCTCTTATGTAAAATGTTAGCAACTATTTTATAAGACAATATCTTTAATACAATGCCTTTGCTACAGGATCATGATTCAAAGCTTCAGTGAAATTCTCATTTGTCATCCCTTATAGATGAACATAGTGTCACAGCATACACAGTGTATACATAGTGAGTTTTTTTTCCCTAGGACACTATTCACACACGACCATCTGATCCCAATCTAAGCAGAGCTTGTACTATGGAAACCAGAAAACTGATATACTACATATACTACTTTTCTTTTGTAAATGCATATATATATCATGGTGGAATTATCTATATAAGATAGATAATTCCACCCAGACTTATGACAAACAGACATGTGCATGCACACAAATGTCTGTCCTGGGTGGAAATCGAACCCATAACCTTTGACGTGAAAGGCAAGTATAACCAACCACGCCAACCGGCCCGTCAAACCAATAATTGATAGTTCTATAATATAGGTAGGCTATCATTGCTCATAAACATTGGCACTGTAAGAGAAACTAACCATTACTTACATCCTCAATGCGCTAGCACTCTTGGGGACTAAGATGCTATGTTCTTGGTGTCTGTAGTTACAGTAGCACACTCACCGTTCAAACCTGAATGCGTGATGATGGGTAGTACCTTTCCAAACACACTTGCACAAAGTCTTACCACCAAGTGAAATGATTCTGCTTATATATTTTTGATTATTTCGTAGTATTTCATTTATATTAAACATTTCATTATCTTTTAGGTGAGACATAGGAACATAGTTCCTTAAGACATAGAAGCTGTATTCATTATTCAAATGAATCAGGCGTAAAGCAATAATAAGTAAATGAAACTTCAGATACCGGGAGTCTGGCCAAGCTTGGCAGTCAGTCAGTTTAATCGTAATTGCCAATTAAGCAACCATTCAGACTACAATACACGCTCAACTTGTCTGACCAGAAGATATCCCATGTATCTATGCCGAGAATAATACACAATGTACAATATGCTTAACACAATAATAGTATTATATTTAGAAACGACAGCTAGAAAGTTATTAGTAAATATATTCTCTGTTCTATTTATGGGTGACTAGAGAAGGCCTTTTGACTTTACATTTGTCTTTCTTTTCAAATCACTGTTATATTGTGAAATATAAAAAAATACAATAAATGCATAATCCAAAGGGTAGTAATATAAATAAGTCCAATGCGCTACATAGTGAGTTTTCCTCGAGTTCTTGTCACTTCCACAACCCTCGATAAATTTTACATCAAACGACCTTTGAGAAAAACGGATCTAACGAGCATGTTGATAACGTTATATCTTATAAAGGTTATTTTTAAGCTTTCCTGATTGAACCTAAAAAACAAATTTTATTTTAAATGCCGAGAATAATACACAATGTACAATATGCTTAACACAATAATAGTATTATATTTAGAAACGACAGCTAGAAAGTTATTAGTAAATATATTCTCTGTTCTATTTATGGGTGACTAGAGAAGGCCTTTTGACTTTACATTTGTCTTTCTTTTCAAATCACTGTTATATTGTGAAATATAAAAAAATACAATAAATGCATAATCCAAAGGGTAGTAATATAAATAAGTCCAATGCGCTACATAGTGAGTTTTCCTCGAGTTCTTGTCACTTCCACAACCCTCGATAAATTTTACATCAAACGACCTTTGAGAAAAACGGATCTAACGAGCATGTTGATAACGTTATATCTTATAAAGGTTATTTTTAAGCTTTCCTGATTGAACCTAAAAAACAAATTTTATTTTAAATAAGGTCGAATATTTTATGCTCATAAGAATAAATCTTGTAATATTATAGTTATTACCCATGTTTGTTAACAATTCCAGATTCAAATTTTAATCGATTCTGTATTTTTAATTATAAATATTATAAATACTTATGATGAATGACTTTAAGCATAAACTTTTAAATTTAACTAATTAAATAGTGCAATAAAATAAAATAACACACGATTGTCCAACTGATTGTCGTGTGTTATACACTATAAGAATTATAAGTCAATCCAATAATATTCATACAATCAAATCAATCAACAGCCAATCGTTGTCCACTGCTGAACATAGGCCTCTCCCAAGGTGCGCCAAAGCTCCCTGTCCTCCGCCTTCCGCATCCAGTTGGTGCCCGCCACCTTCTTAAGGTCGTCGGTCCACCTGGCTGGAGGGCGCCCTACGCTGCGCTTGCCGATTCGCGGTCTCCACTCTAGGACTCGTCTGCTCCAACGGCCATCGGTCCTACGACATACGTGACCAGCCCACTGCCATTTCAGCCTGCTAATTTTGCAAGCTATGTCGGTGATTCCGGTTCTTTTCCGGATAATCTCATTTCTGATCTTATCCTTCAAAGATACTCCGAGCATAGCTCGCTCCATAGCACGCTGAGCGACTTTGAATTTGTGGACTAGTCCCGCAGTTAGTGTCCACGTTTCGGCACCGTATGTCATGGCAGGTAAGACGCATTGGTTGAAGACTTTCGTCTTCAAACATTGCGGTATAGACGACTTGAGGACTTGACGAAGGTTGCCAAATGCTGCCCATCCCAAGCGAATTCTTCGATCGGCTTCCTTCTCGAAGTTGTTCCTACCGATTTGTATAATCTGTCCTAGGTAGGTATATTCACTAACAACTTCGAGAGGTTTGCCCTCGACGTATATCGGTCCCGGCACGACATGCCTATTGAACATGACCTTGGTCTTGTCCAAGTTCATGCCGAGACCGACACACCGGGAAGACTCGCCTAGGCTACGCAGCATTTCGGTGAGTTGTTCCAGCGACTCTGCTATGATGACGATATCGTCGGCAAATCGAAGGTGTGAGATGTACTCGCCGTTTACATCGACTCCATACCTAGTCCAATCCAGCGTTTTGAAAACGTCTTCCAACGCGTTGGTGAACAGTTTCGGGGATATTACATCCCCCTGTCTCACCCCTCTGCGCAATTGGATCGCCTTCGTCTTACAGTCCTGGATGTGGACAGTCATTGTAGCGGCGTTGTACAGACATCTCAGTACCTCGATATATCTCCAATCGATATGACATCTCTGCAATGAGTCGAGCACTGCCCAGGTTTCGATGGAGTCGAAGGCTTTCTCGTAGTCCACAAATGCCATACACAGCGGCTGATTGTACTCTTCGGTCTTCTGCACAATCTGCCGAACAGTATGGATGTGGTCCACGGTGCTGTAGCCTGATCGAAAGCCGGCTTGCTCTGGGGGCTGGAACTCGTCAAGTCGTCTGGCGAGACGGTTCGTGACGACTCTTGAGAACAGCTTATACACGTGACTCAGGAGGGAGATTGGTCTGTAGTTTTTCAAGAGGGTTTTATCACCTTTCTTGAAAAAACAGTACCACCTCACTCCCGCTCCACGTTTCCGGGGTCTTGCCATGTTGGATGACGGAATTAAAGAGGCTTGCTAGCTCTTTCAGGACCGGAGTCCCGCCTGCCTTAAGCAACTCTGTTGTGATTCCGTCATCTCCCGGAGATTTGTTGTTTTTAAGCTGTTCTAGAGCCGCCCTAATCTCTCCTTGGTCAACGACCGGGAGCTCCTCGGAGTAATGGCGCATAAGAGGGGCGCGCTGGTCATCAATACTGATTCCCATGGGTTTATCCGATCTTGAAGAGAACAACTGCCCATAAAACCTCTCTACTTCTCCGATAATCTCAGGCCTAGAGGTAACGACCCCACCATTTTCAGTTTTAAGTTTTGTCAGACGCGGCCTCCCAAACTTGCGAGCGAACACTTTCGATCCCCGATTTTGCTCAATCGCAGCCTTGATGGCACGGGTATTGGAGCGTCGGAGATCGCGTCGCGTCAGCGTTTTTATTGTTCGGTTTAAGGCCTTATCTGACAAAAACGATGGTAGTTCTCGTCGTTTTCTCATGAGCTCGAGTGTCTCAGCAGAGAGTTTTGGTGCGTTGTCTCTTCTCTGTGGCGGAAAACACTTGCGGGATGTGTTTTGCAGTATTTTGACCAGCGTGTCGGTTCTCTCATCAATGCTGCTTATGGTTTCCAACGCGGTGAATTGATTTTGAAGTTCCATTTGGAACTTTTCGGAGCCTTGAGCAGCTTGGAGCATGGTAGGTCGGAGAGTAGACCTCATCATTCTCGATCTTTCGGCTTTTAAGTTGATATTTAGAGTGCCTCGAACCAAGCGGTGATCACTTCCGGTATTAAACCTGTTGATCACTGAAACATCTCTAAATATGTGCCTTTTATTCGAGATGATAAAGTCTATCTCGTTCCTTGTCACGTTATCGGGGCTTCGCCAGGTCCACCTCCTCTGAGGCTTCTTTTGAAAGAAAGAATTCATCAAAAAAAGCCCCTGCGCTTCGAGGAAGTTTACCAGCATTTGCCCCCTGTGATTTCTGCAGCCCAAGCCGTAAGGTCCGACTTTCGATTCACCGCTATCTTGTACTCCCACTTTAGCATTAAAGTCTCCCATAACAACATTGTAGTGGGCCCTCGAGGTGTCGTTGAGGGCCTTTGCGATGTCCTCGTACATCGCTTCGACCACATCATCAGAGTATGTCGAAGTTGGCGCATATACCTGTACAACCTTCAGGGAGTACCTGTCGGAAAGTTTTAGGACAAGGTACGCTACCCGGTTCGACACACTACTGATTTCCACAATGCTGCTAATGAGATCTTTTTTGACTAGAAAACCGACACCACCCTGGGAGAGGTTATCACCTTCGCGGAAGTAGAGTAAGTTACCGGACTCTAGAGTTATCGTGTCCTCCCCCTGTCTTCGGACTTCAGATAACCCCAGTATATGCCAGTTTATATGACTTAACTCTACTTCTAATTCGGCGAGGTGATGGTCCAGCCTCATCGAGCGTCCATTATACGTTGCCATTTTCAGTCGTTTTATACGGTAGCCTGCCGTGAACCGGTGATTCTTAGCACCCCCTGCCCTGCCGATACCGCGACCGCTACCTTGGTCGGGCCTAGCGGGCTTGCCGGTAACTGGGGGCCTTTTTTTGGGCGCATCTGCCATTTAGGGAGGTGGTTTGCCCATACTCGCCGCGCTGGGCAGGCGTGTTGGCGAGCGCAGTAGGGGGTAAGATGTTTATGGGAGGGGGGACGCTGCTGCCCATCCCCCCTTTTCCCCGTCCCTCAGTCGCCTCTTACGACACCCACGGGATGAGATTGGGGGAGTACTATTCTAAGCCGGTACTCCACGGCTATTCATACAAATGTTTCTATTATTTTTAGCATTTAAATAAATGTTGCACTTAAACACAAATACACAAAATAAATATAAGTATTTATCAGTCATGTACCTTTGAAATGCCGAGATAGCCTAGTGGTTAGAACACGTGAATCTTAACCGACGATCGTGGGTTCAAACCCGGGCAAGCACCACTGAATTTTCATGTGCTTAATTTGTGATTATAATTCATCTCGTACTTGACGGTGAAGGAAAACATCGCGAGGAAACCTGCATGTGTCTAATTTCATTGAAATTATGCCACATGTGTATTCTACCAACCCGCATTGGAGCAGCGTGGTGGAATAAGCTCCAAACCTTCTCCTCAAAATATTATTATTTAATTTTTTGTATTAAATGAATTACTGCGAATAAAGTTTTTTATTTTAGATATGTCGATTGACAAATGGGTCACGTGAAGGTTAGTAGTCATCACCTCCTGTAGATATTGGCACTGCAAGAAATATTAAGTATCCCTGACATCGCCATTGCGCCATTGTAACAGTAGTTGTATTGGCTCGCTCGCCCTTCTAACCGGAACGTAACAATACTAAGTATAGCTATTTGGTGGTAGGATATGTGGTGGCTTGCATAAAGGTACCAACAACAAGGTTTATTTTTTCATGACCCATTTTCTTTTGATACGATCCTGAATGAACAAATATAAATTTTTATCCGTTTTTATTTCACTACGAAATTTAAAACGAAAACATAGTTTCACGTGCCACATTAAGTTTCGTTGAGTAGGTCTTTAAAAATGTAATACGTGTTCCTTTGACAACTTTTTCAAGCTCGCAAACTTCCGAACATTAGAATTGGTAATTATTTATATTACACATAATTCGACGTTCGTATTTTAAAAATTAACAATTTTTTTTCTAAATTTGAATCCGTTGATTATTATTTTTTCACAGCTCGTTACTTTTTAACTTAAGTAATTAATAATCATTATCGGTGAGCATTAGATACAACGATAAATATCAATCAATCAATCAATCAACAGCCAATCGTTGTCCACTGCTGAACATAGGCCTCTCCCAAGGTGCGCCAAAGCTCCCTGTCCTCCGCCTTCCGCATCCAGTTGGTGCCCGCCACCTTCTTAAGGTCGTCGGTCCACCTGGCTGGAGGGCGCCCTACGCTGCGCTTGCCGATTCGCGGTCTCCACTCTAGGACTCGTCTGCTCCAACGGCCATTGGTCCTACGACATACGTGACCAGCCCACTGCCACTTCAGCCTGCTAATTTTGCAAGCTATGTCGGTGACTCCGGTTCTTTTCCGGATAATCTCATTTCTGATCTTATCCTTCAAAGATACTCCGAGCATAGCTCGCTCCATAGCACGCTGAGCGACTTTGAATTTGTGGACTAGTCCCGCAGTTAGTGTCCACGTTTCGGCACCGTATGTCATGGCAGGTAAGACGCATTGGTTGAAGACTTTCGTCTTCAAACATTGCGGTATAGACGACTTGAGGACTTGACGAAGGTTGCCAAATGCTGCCCATCCCAAGCGAATTCTTCGATCGGCTTCCTTCTCGAAGTTGTTCCTACCGACTTGTATTACCTGTCCTAGGTAGGTATATTCACTAACAACTTCGAGAGGTTTCCCCTCGACGTATATCGGTCCCGGCACGACATGCCTATTGAACATGACCTTGGTCTTGTCCAAGTTCATACCGAGACCGACACGCCGGGAAGACTCGCCTAGGCTACGCAGCATTTCGGTGAGTTGTTCCAGCGACTCTGCTATGATGACGATATCGTCGGCAAATCGAAGGTGTGAGATGTACTCGCCGTTTACATTGACTCCATACCTAGTCCAATCCAGCGTTTTGAAAACGTCTTCCAACGCGTTGGTGAACAGTTTCGGGGATATTACATCCCCCTGTCTCACCCCTCTGCGCAGTTGGATCGCCTTCGTCTTACAGTCCTGGATGTGGACAGTCATTGTAGCGGCGTTGTACAGACATCTCAGTACCTCGATATATCTCCAATCGATATGACATCTCTGCAATGAGTCGAGCACTGCCCAGGTTTCGATGGAGTCGAAGGCTTTCTCGTAGTCCACAAATGCCATACACAGCGGCTGATTGTACTCTTCGGTCTTCTGCACAATCTGCCGAACAGTATGGATGTGGTCCACGGTGCTGTAGCCTGATCGAAAGCCGGCTTGCTCTGGGGGCTGGAACTCGTCAAGTCGTCTGGCGAGACGGTTCGTGACGACTCTTGAGAACAGCTTATACACGTGACTCAGGAGGGAGATTGGTCTGTAGTTTTTCAAGAGGGTTTTATCACCTTTCTTGAAAAAACAGTACCACCTCACTCCCGCTCCACGTTTCCGGGGTCTTGCCATGTTGGATGACGATAAATCCAACGATAAATATGTATACAAATAATTAAATTATAATATAAATTCACTAATAACCAAGGATACTCGAAATTATTGAGTTTTTTTATATTATTTATTTTATGTATATAAAAATATATATTTTTTAAATATTTTATGTTAAGTAGTCATTCTCGACTATTTATATAATAGCCACTGCAAGAATGCTATGTGCTTAACCAGATTATTGAAAATCAATTTAATAGTTTTAATACGTTCCAATACATATTTTCAATTACTTTTTTTGATACTACAACTGACTTGTACCGGTAGTTACACTGACTCACTAACCTTTCAAAACGAAACATAACAATACTGACTTTTACTGTTTGGTATAATATGTGATGAGTCGGTGGTACCTACCAAACAGACTTGCATAAAGCCCTACTCAAATAATATGTATCGTATAAATTTGTATATGTTGATTAGGTGATTAAATACTATCTTGACTAAATTTAACCAATAATGAATAATTAAACAAAGATTTCAATTTAAAATCTACTTACCTCAAATTGATTTTTTTTAAAGTAGCGCATTCCATTAATACATAATCAGCCAGCTATATCGTTCACTCGTGAAGTCTCGAGTGGATTCCAACCGCAGATAGCATTAAAAACAAATAAATAGATAAAAAAACACGCGGGAATCCTCGCCTTTAGAGCGTTCTATCTTAAGAGCGTCTTAAAAGAGAGTTAAGCGCGAAACTAAAATTTCATTAGCCAATAAAACTAACATTAACGACTCAGATATTCTGTGAACATTTACTTTTATAATGCTTTTAAAGATTGATTTATCTAATGGCTGAAATTTTTGATTTCATGTCTTGACGACGATTTTATATGACATCATGACCCTCTTGCTGCCGCCGAATGGCTTTGGGTAAGCCCATTTATTAGGTACCACCCACTTACCTTATATATTCTACCGCTTGACACCCAGTCTGAAGGATGAGTGAGGCACAGGCATAAGGGACAAACATCAGCCCAAGTTTGGTGAAATAGATTAAGTATAAAATAGTAGCGTTTTTCCTCTTATCTAAAATTACCCGATAGATGTTATTTAAAGTAGCTAGTAAAATTAAATATGAACAGTTTTCAGCTTACGGTACCCAAAATAAATTTTCCTCAAGCAAATATTTGGTCGATTTGCATTCCATTACGCGCCACCACGCTCGTCTAAATAATTCTCGAACATTGAGACGTAAATAATAACGGCACTGTTTGTGTTTCATTTTCATTTTGACTTTATTATTTCATTGGAATATTAAAAATGTTACTCGCATACCAAGAGCTGGCTGGATCTTATTTGTAATTGGTAAATTTCTGCTTAATTAAATGTTAATCTGAATTTTATGAAAATATTTTAATATTATACTTTAGAGAATATTTTTTAATATCCTATATAGTATTCAGCTACGCTTACCATTATCATGGAGTATTTTTATAACAAAAATTTAATCACTTTGGGACATGATGCCATAATACTTACAATAATAATTTTGTTAATCACTCGCTAAGCAACGTTCATACTTAAGGCTGCTAGTAAATAATAAACTAATATATACGCTAATATAAATTTTTTTAACTAATATTTACTTTAAGGATTATTACTTTAAAAAAAACATGGTTTATAAGTTGTCATGCTCACATTATTTTAAATGAATAGTTCAATTTGTTGTTCTTTATTTTTGTGTACCGCCCGTGTTTTGTATATATAATATTTATGTATGTTAATCTTGTTTTCTCAAATATTTCAAGTGAATTGTATTCTTTTATGAGAAATAAATTCTTAAACCGTTAAAGTTTAATTTGACTCATGCCAAGGAGAGCTGACTTTGAATTTGTCACAAATTCAAAGTCGCTCAGCGTGCTATGGAGCGAGCTATGCTCGGAGTATCTTTGAAGGATAAGATCAGAAATGAGATTATCCGGAAAAGAACCGGAGTCACTTGTCGATTTTATCATTTAAATCTACTTTCCAAGTATGAGGCAGTTAAACATAAAATTTAATCTTTGTAGAAGCCTAACTATTTGATATTTTTATTTGGATCAAAATTAGTCTCTAGGTATAGATTGGCTTTTTATCTTTATAGGTGTTTTTCCTGAAAAAACTCAATTGGAAACACTTTCACCTTTCAATCGCACCTTTGGGATGGCTCCGCTAAGTACCTACTGGAGGCCTTGGACCGGTTGCAGCGACGTGCAGTACGCATTATTGGCGACGTAAAGGTCACAAACACCCTTGAACATTTACAATTGCGTCGCGAGATAGCAGCACTCAGTGCTTTCTATCGACTGTATCACGGCGAGTGCTCTGAGGAATTATTCTCTCTAATTCCTGCTTCCCCCTTCCTTCTTAAGTCCACGCGAGCTGGTTCTCGATGTCACCGCCTAACTGTGACATCAATTCCATCGCGCACAAAGAAATTTGGCAACTCCTTTCTTTGTCGCACTACCAAAAAATGGAATTTCTTACCAGCTCACGTGTTCCCCTCCTCTTACAACCCGGGTTCCTTCAAACGAGGCGTGAAGAGGCATCTTGCGGGCCGGCAAGGCGGTGACGGCTAGTACAGAACATTCTTCCCGACTGTACTGGCCGTCGTCGCGTTTGGACTCTACTACCACTTACCATCAGGTGGAGTAGAGTCATTTGCCATCCCGGACATATTAAAAAAAAAAAAAATTATTATTAGTTTGTATGATATACAATTGTATGATATACAAAGTTACAGTAACAGCCTGTTAATGTCCCACTGCTGGGCTAAGCCCTCCTCTCCTTTTTGAGAAGAAGGTTTGGAGCTTATTCCACCACGCTGCTACAATGCGGGTTGGTAGAACACACATGTGGCATAATTTCCATGAAATTGGACACATGCAGGTTTCCTCACGATGTTTTTTCTTCACCGTCAAGCATAAGATGAATTAATAACACAAATTAAGCACATGAAAATTCAGTGGTGCTTGCCCAGGTTTTAACCCACGGTCATCGGTTAAGATTTACGTGTTCTAACCACTAGGCCATCTCGTTCGTACAATGTTATTCGAGCACAGATTTTATTAAAACGTATTAATGTTACTCATAGAAGTTTATCTTTCGACAATCTCAATTTGGAAAGTTCATTGTTACACGTAACTGTACCCAGCAGATTAATATACGTATTAACAAGTTTCACAGCCTATTTGGACCTTAATAGCTTGTCCTGTACAATGACGAAGTTTGGAATATCTTACGCCGCAAGTTTGATATTATTAATTAGGCAAAATGTTAAATGTATACCATAGATATTATCGAGTGGTATGGCTTTGTGCCGATGTGACTTAGCGGCTGGAACACGTGAATCTTAACTAAAGCCGGGATCAAACCTGGGCGAGTATTAATGGCTTTTAATGTGCTGAATTTGTGTGTGCAGTTCTTCTCACGCTTGGTAGTGGAGGAAAACGTCTTAAGACCTGCATATTTTGGATAAAAAATCTACTAGATGTGGATCCACCACCAAGCAATGGCGTAACGTATTCGGATAATCCCTAAACCTTATCTTATTATATATAATTTATTTTTTGATATAAATAGTTCACTATGTATACAAAACTTTGAAACGAATACAAGGAGCTCAGAACGTACAAAGCACAAAGCGCTTTATACGCTTAAGAAGGTTATATCTTGTTTCAATGCACCTTTTGTTTCATGTATAAGATACCTGGAAGAAAAATATACAAAGCTATATAAATATCGTCATTTTTTAAAATACAGATAGTGCTGAAATTATGAGAAGTTATCAAGAATTTCCATAAATCTTTTAAAGATCTGTGTTCAACATTTCAAGCGTTGTTTTTTTTTTGTCCCGTAATAAATAAATTTATAAAGCGGGCTTCAGGCTTGCGCTGTGATCGCGGTATGAAATCACGCCGTGCTCACGCGAAGTCATGAAAAACATATCCTTCAATACGCGCAGTTGTTCACGGCTTCAGTTTAACTTTTCAATGCTCATTGAACGCGAGAGTTACGATATCAACTTCTGCTACAACCGTAGCAATGTGCGTTGAGTATTTAAAATGAAGTCTATAATTGAGCATATTTTGTTTCAAATAAATAAAATTAACACAACGCTACTGCTTTCACGATGCAAGTGTTGGATTTTGCTGCCAGGGGTGGATTACTATTACCTACAGCAAAACTGTCACCAAATCTTGTTTAAGTAGTCGCATATTCTGTGAAACCACACAACAAAGTTTAAGAACTAAAATATTTGTAAATAGTATGTCGCAAAAAATACTCGTATGAATATTTTGATTATTAAAAAATTCAAGTAGTAGGACAACCTAGGGAGACAACCTTTCATCAGCCGAGGGCAACCAAGGCATGAAATATGCCCCTAGTGGTTGCGTTTTCGTTCACGTTTCGAGCACTTTGATGCGGGCACAACTTCTATTTTCGAAATGGAGAATAATATAAATAAATAAAATTGTCTTGCAACCGACGTAGGCAAATATTTTAGAAGAATAAGGCGTTATGCGCACCTTCTCTCTCCGCCACAATAGGCGTCGCCAGGACTAAGGGAGTTCTCAGTATCCTGGTAATCCCCCTAGAGAATCGAGGCCTGCATAGGCAGGCCGCCCGTCAGAGCGTCGTGGTAGCATGCGCAAGCGATCCCGTGGCGCTCCTTGTTATGACGGAAAGGGTACCGCTGATTTTTTAGTGGGTATTCCGTTGTTCGGAGCGCACTCGGCGCCTCGGACATCGGTGAGCCCCACATACCCCCCCCTCTGTTCCCGTGGGGGAAACGCGTAATGCGTGTTTCCAGCGACAAAAAAAAGTAAGCTCCTAACCTTCTCCTCAAAAAGAGAGAGGAGGCCTTAGCCCAACAGTGGGACATTCACAGGCTGTTACTTACTATTACTTACTATGAATGACTTTAAATTTAATTTAATCTTCCAAGATAACTAATTCAGAAGTACTTGTAAGAGCCTGATTGAATAAATAATATTTATTCAAATTTTATTTGATTAAAATATCACTTTAAAAAAATAACAAAACTTTACCTTAAAAAATGAATATACATAATCTGTATACTCATTTGACCTGTTGAACTAAACCCAGGCGCTAGGCTTATCTAGCTCAGACGAGCTAAATACTGAGCCACGTTATTCGGAGAGACAATATAGACGAAGGCGAAGTTTCTTGGCTACAATGTCACACAAAAACAAACTGTTGGCGGTTATTATTGAAATAATAAATTAGTTTTACAAATTATCATTTACTATATTTTTTAAATAGTATAGGAAGGCGGACTAGCATATGGGCCACCTGATAGTAAGTGGTCACCAACGCCCATAGACATTGGCATTGTAAGAAATGTTAACCATCGCATATATAGCCAATGCGCCAGCAACCTTGGGAACTAAGATATTATGTCTCTTGTACCTGTAATTACACTGGCCCTTGATTATTACTCACCCTTCAACCGGAACACAACAATACCAAGTACTGCTATTTTGCGGTTGAATATCTAATGAGTGGGTGGTACCTACCTAGACGAGCTTGCACAAAGCCCTACCACCAGTCAAGTCGATAATCCAATGTATTATTTACACATGTTAAAATTTTAACAATAAGACCTAGTCTTTTTTTTTTCAAATATGTAGGCTGACTGACTGACTGACTGAAATGATACTTTGGTGTTGTAAAAAATATTAACCATTTTTTTTTTATAGAATAGGAAGGCGGACGAGCATATAGGCCACCTGATGGTAAGTGGTCACCAACGCTCTTAGACATTGGCATTGTAAGAAATGTCAGCCATCGCTTACAGCCAATGCGCCACCAACCTTGGGAACTAAGATTTTATGTCCCTTGTGCCTGTAATTACACTGGCTCACTCACCCTTCAAACCGGAACACAACAACATCAAGTATTGCTGTTTTGCGGTAGAATATCTGATGAGTGGGTGGTACCTACCCAGACGAGCTTGCACAAAGCCCTACCACCTTTGGGGGTCCTGGTCTCCTCGGTAAGTCGTATATACGTGTCAAAGCGTATATACGACATGAGATGATTTCACTTTGACCAAGTCACCATATTTTATTCATCGCCATTGCTCTAGCAAACTTAGGAGCTAATATTCAAAGTCCCATATGCGCGTAGATGCACTGGCTCACTCACCCTTTAACATTACTAAGTATTGCTGTTTGGCGGTAGATTATTGATGAGCGGTGGTACCAACCCAGACGGGCTTGTACAAAGCCCTACCACCAACCAAGATATACTCTATATTAATATTTACTCGTACAAATAAACTCCGTGATGAGGCTTCGAGTAAATTATTTAATTAATATTAAACTAAATAAATCAATGTTCAAATAATATAGTTAGTTGGTAGTTAATACGTGACAAATATTAACAAGAACAAATTGATTTATGTTTAGTTAGTTAGTGCCTTTTATTTCAATTTAATTGTAATCAATTTATCAAAATAACATTACATTCTAGGATAATTTCATTGTTAGAAATAAGTTTTATTTATCTTAGTATTTACCAAAAAAATTTTTCGTGAAATTATTTAATACAATTAATAGACACACATAAATTTACAACTAAAACCTATTTTTTACTTTTTAATGCTTTCAAATAATTCCTTCATTAGTTTATGACCTTCTCCTCAAAAACCGGAGAGGAGGCCTTTAGCAGCAGTGGGACATTCACAGGCTGTTAACGGTTACGGTACGGTTACGGTAGTTTATAATCAAATCCACGCAAGTATCTTAAATTGCGATAAGCGTTCTAACAAAATCTAGTCGGCCCCAAATATCAACCCTACTTGAACGTACCCCTTAGTAGACCACTGTGGCAGTGACCTTGAGTAACGTACACAGCGGACCAAATAATCCTCAAAAAGATTATTGCAGAATGGTAGAGGACACCGCTGCAAGTAATCTTCCCAAGAAAGTCATCATTGAAGTGATTATATAATATAATCTGTCTAGCAACCAGTACTGCTCCCATTCCAGGGCAGAGGGCAGAAAGTCCACCGACTACGATTTAAATAGAGAATCTCTGACACCTGAGGCGACTTTAATCGTAAAATTTAAGTAAACTCTAACCAGCATGCTTTATGTGTGTAGATTTCATTTCGAAATAGAAGGTACGCAACGAAATATGCGAACATCTCATACAATTGCAACAAAATAAATGAATTTTAAGTCCACGCGAGCTGGTTCTCGATGTCACCGCCTAACTGTGACATCAATTCCATCGCGAACAAAGAAATTTGGCAACTCCTTTCTTTGTCGCACTTCCAAAAAATGGAATTCCTTACCAGCTCACGTGTTCCCCTCCTCTTACAACCCGGGTTCCTTCAAACGAGGCGTGAAGAGGCATCTTGCGGGCCGGCAAGGCGAAGGCGGCTAGTGCAGAACGTTTTTCCCGTCTGTACTGGCCGTCGTCGCGTTTGGACTCTACTACCACTTACCAACAGGTGGAGTAGAGTCATTTGCCCTCCCGGCGAATATAAAAAAAAAAAAAAGAATAAATAATAAACAAAATCAATAATAAATAAATATTAAAAAAATTGGGTAATAATACTGATAGTAAAAATTGTAATCTATCAGATAATAATAATGTCCTCCAGACCGATTTCGGACACAGCGGCCAATCTCTAGAGAGATTAGCCACCTACGCAGGAGATATTATAGTGCACAAGTGTGTGCGCAAACACAGGTAAACTCTCTATTCCCTAACTCTCATAATCCGATGGGACGACAATCCGACACGACCGGAAAGAGTTCAGGCGCAGGACCAACGGCTTTGCGTGCTTTCCGAGGCACAGGAGTGTACAAACTTCCAACTTCCAGACTCCTGGCTGCGACTGAGAATTTTTATTGAATTGAACCCAGGACATCCGGGTCTGCGGCCTTACATCAAGCCACTAGACCAACGAGACAGTTTCACATTATGTATAACACAGAAAAATACGGCATTTGAATACACTACACTTTGGTTAGATTGCAAAGAACATCCATCAGAAATGTTCATATTCCATCAGGTTCATATAACGGTACAGACCATATATCATTTTTTTTAAGTTTCATCAGAATTAGCGAAAAATGCAGGCAGAAGTGGTATTCGCTAGTGAGAGGAATAACTTATCGAGTATAAGTAGCCACTAAATACTCCACTTTGCGATAACTCAATAGTGAAGACTTTTAAATAGTTAATCGTTCTTAACTACTAAGCAGAACATTTTGAAATCCGAAATAAAGGGCTTCACTCGTAGCTTTTAGGAAACCTAAACGAAAATCGGAAGTCTTTTAATTTCCACCAGAAATGGAACGTTCTCCACGCGATGTTGATTCGCAGTTGACTGGTTTTAAATGAATGCTTATGTAACTTAGAAATAGAATAAAAGGGTATTATGTAACTTTGTTAAATATATATACAAAAATACGTATGTATGATAAAAATATTGCATAGATAAAAAAAAGAAGAAGAGAAGCTTCTCTTTAATTATTTAACGCGGTGTAAAATCTGTTTAAGCGCTAAGTCATCAGTAACGAAAAGAATTTCGCAATCTTAATTTGATCCGTATTTATGATTTCTTTTGAAACTTCTCATTTGATGTTTATATTTAAGTGAATTTTTTTTTTGTATTTACAAATATTTAAAAGACTTAAATTTATCTAGATTCATATATTTTACAGAATCTCTTACTAGCACCTTTATTTCATAAATTAAAACTAAATGCTGGTAGTTTAATCCTGGTTTGTTGATTTGTTTAGTTCCTGTTTTGAATGCTTGTTTCTTTGAACCCCAGGTTCCTCTCGCGTTAAATTTAAATTTAAATCATGTTTCTATTTCAAATAGTTCTATAATTTTATATGCTTTATGGTATAAATATAGATTAACGGTTACTAACCTTATATAGGATGCGAAACTTTTTTTGACACAAGGGAAATTAACATAACCCCGTCTGGGTCGCAAAGATGGCGTTCCGACCCATATATATGATGATGTTTTTAAGATTCACTGACATAATATTTTTGCTTGTTAAACAAAAATTCATTACATACATTTATCTGATAGTAGGGCTTTGTTCAGGCCCGTATAGGTGGGTACCACCCTCAGAAAATCAGAAATTCTTCCGCTCAGCAGTAATGCTTAGTATTGTTGCGTTCCGGTGTGAAGGATGAGTAAGCCAGTGTAAATACAGGCACAAGGGACATAATATCTCAGTTCCTAAGGTTAGTGGCGCATTAGCGATGTAAGGAATAGTAATTATTTCTTACCTCGACAATGTCTATTGGCAGTGGTGGCCATTTGCTCGACCGTCGACTTATAACATAAATAAAAAATTATATATGTTTAAGCAGAAAAAGCACAGAAATCAAAATACTAAATAAATACGCTACTCCGAAATTTAACGAATTCCATCGAACAGTTTCACAATGTTACTACAGGATCATGTAGCCAATATTCAGAAGCTACGATTTCATTCGTAATCAAAAACTTAACTTAAGTATATGGATGTAGAGTTTGAATTACAATAACAAAAAGCCGGTCAAGTTTCATTAAAATGCTCATTTCCTTTAGCGTCACATAAACGGTAATTTGTCCAGCTGTAAACAAACGACGATCGTGATTGAAATTCTATACGGCTGTTAATTTCGTCACCGAATAAATAGGAAGGAAGAAATTTTTAATACATTAAGTGAGTTATTATTACTCTTTTTCTATAGATCACTTAAATAAAGAACTTAATGATTTAAGTAGAAGTAAGAACAGTACAGCACGGTTATTACTCAACAAATACTATAATACTCCTAATATTAGATAAAAAATAGTAAGTTTTTATGTCATAGCTAGAAGGACGGGCAAATGGGCCACCTGATGTTAAGTGGTCACTACCATAGACATTGGCGATGTACGAAATATTAATTAATCCTTACATCGCCAATGCGCCGCCAACCTTGGGAACGAAGATGTTATGTCTCTCGTGCTTGTAGTTCCACTAGCTCACTCATCCTTCAAAACGGAACGCAACAACAATAAGTATTACTGTTTAGCTGTAGAATAACCGATGAGTGGATGGTACCTACCACCAAGTAAGTAATTTTTTGATATAATGTTTCATACATATGTATTTTATACGAAGCGATGTTGGCATTTCTAAGTAATCAAATAAAGCAGAAATATAATAATGCTTTTGTAAGACACTGGACAAATTGTGCTCATGTCGTAAAGGTGCATCTGCCATTAAATAACTAGTTTCTGAGAATTTAATAAAAGACTATCCGAGAAAATAAGATCACTTTTATAAAACTCATTCAAAAGAGTATTTTTTTACAAATAATGAGCAATGATGTATTTTTGTTAATGTTACAATTTTTTTCTTAAATTAAATATATTCAGATATGTTTCATATATTTCACCAATAGATGGTGTTATTAGCATTTTAAATCGCGCTATCGTCGTGCTCTCTTAACAATATAAATTTAGTTGTATTTTTATTAATATGAATTATAAATTCCTAACAGTATGTACAAGTTATAGTATATTACTGGTTTTCATTTGTGCTCCTCTGTGAATATTTCTAAAAAGTTTTATGTGAAGTGATATTTTTTAAGCGAAAGTTTCATTCTAATATAATTCTGAATTATGTTATTAACAAAATACAACAATAATACCTGTTTGTTGAAACAATGCGTTTGTAGATCTCTTCCGATTTGGCTCCCTTATAATTTTATAACACTTCGCTTTTGAATATTTTTTTTAACCTCACTTCGATGTTATTTAAAATTTAATACTGCATTATATAAATCAGTTAATTTTATTTTTTATTAATAAACTGTTTGAATAGTAAAAACAACATAACAAGTTATAAACGTATCGAAAAAATGTTGACTTTAAATGTTTATCACGAAAATTTTCGCTGCTCTCAAATTCTACCACTTTACGCTCTCTTCTTCTTTCAAGAGCTTTAGCCTAAATTCTCTTCTAAAAATAAACTGGCAAAACTCAATAACAGGATACGGCATATATTATATAATATAACCTTGATATGTGACAGTGGTAACATAGTTGACTTTCTTTTGCGAATATTAAAAAAAAACAATATCTATTTTTGCTGTGATCCAGTTTGAGACAGCCAATGTAGAACATCTGAACTATCTCAAACAAGCAAGCATTTGAATAGTATATACACGTGTTTATACAATTTAAACATTCAGTATTTATGGTTCGAAGGTACACAATTCACTTGCCATCGAGAGAGGCAATTATCTTCCTTCCTAAAAACTGTTGATAATAAATTATATTTTACAATTTTTTTTGAATTTTAATAAAGAAAAAGTAAATGCCCATACGACCATAGGAAATATCAAAATTTAGTTAATATTAATTAGATTGAATTATGATTGTATTTTAAGGTTTTTTCTTGTTGTTTTGTTTTTAAATACCATTTAAATTATTAAATTTTAAATTTGTATTTAACCGTATTGGAGATGCTTTTTGGAAAACGTTTCGAATCTACTCCTCGATAAAATAGAAATATTTTCGAATATATATTAAAAGTCACAAACATGTATGTGCTTTATTAATGTCACTTTAAAACTTATTGTCATACATATAAAATGTAATACAATGACAAATCAACACGTTTTACGGAAATTCGAGTGTGATTTTATACGCTTTAAATTAGCTTCACTTGTATGTACCTAACGACTCATTTCACGTTACAACTCATTGCCAATTGGGGTTCTGACAATCTTGTTGAGTTCAGCGCCAAGAAAACAAAGGTGTGCGCTTTCACTGCGAAAAAGTCACCATTTTCCCCTGTTCCTTCCCTCTGTGGCACTACGCTGGTGATACAAACAAAATTGGGAATGCTATGGAATGGATGGATGCAATTGACGAAAGGAAAGGATAGTCTTAGGCACCCATACTACCGATAACGTCGGACATGGCAGCTCAGACAACGGCACCAAGCCGAGGAGGACCTCGGCTTGGTCCCGTTGTCTCAGCTGCCATGTCATCATGAAAGACAAGCTAAGCTTTCTCCAGAGTAATGTCAACCACTTTGCCGGGGCTCAGGACGTGCTACTGCAGTCCATGGCAGAGTGGCAAATTGACCTGGCTGTGGCTTGCGAATCCTATTTCATCCCTTCCCTACCTCACTGGGTAGCGGGTAGTGGTTCTCAGCAACGTTAATGCAAAATCACGTGCCTAGGGAAACCCCGCCACGAATCCGCGAGGGAGGGCCATCCAGGTGTAGGCCATACTCTCCAGCCTGTCTCTACGTAACAGGGGGCAGGTGCACACATGCGTGCAGCAGCAGGGAGGGTCCGTGGTGGACCTATCGTTCGACACCCCTGTCGCAGCACGCAGAGTAAGGAACTGGAGGGCAGAGGAGGAGGTGGAGTCTCTGTCGGACCATAGATACATCTGATTTGAGATCTCCAACTCCTGCGGGATCCCTGAGGGTACCAACCACGTTCATGAGGTGGTCTCTTGACCAGCTAAATCGTGAGCTGGTCAAGGAGGCTGCCATCGTGCAACGGTGAGGTTCTGCGAGAAGGAGGGAGGGCACCAGCATCAAAGAGATAGCGGACCGCATGCGCAGTGCTCTAAATGAGGTGTCAGATGCGGCCATGCCAAGGACCCGGCGGAGGGTATCGCACCGTCAGGTATACACCCGAAATGGCAGAGCTGCGGGCGACATGTAACCGGGGCGGAGAACTTCGGGAACTGTTCGACGAGTGTCTTTTCAGTGGGCAGTTCCCGAAACTGTGGAAGGAAGAAAGGTTGGTCCTGTTGCCAAATGAGGGGCGCCCACTAAGCTCTTCTTCGGCATACAGACCCATTGTGCTGCTGAATGAGACGGGCAAACTCTTTGAGAAGATTGTCACTGCCCGTCTTGTTCAGCGCCTCGAGGAGGTGGGACCGGGTCTCTCAGAGGCTCAGTTCGGGTTCGGGACGGTGATTATTTGAATTTGGAAGCCCGCAGAGGCCTACCGTTGGGACGTCACGGAAGTATGCGCAAGCGATCCCGTGGCGTCCCCTGAAAAGACGGTATGGGTACCGTTGGTTTTTAGTGGGTATTCCGGCGCCTTTAGCGTCGGCGAGTCCCACATACCCCCCCACTTCGATTAAGGGGAAAAGCGTAAAAGCGTTTTTCCAGCGAAAACAAAAAAAAAGAACTTAATCGCGGATTCAAAACTCGGGGAAACACCACTGCATTTTCATACTTAATTTGTGTTTTATTGCGAGTGTGTGTTTAAATAAGTCTGCACATGTGAGCTGTTGTTTGTTATATCGCGCATGTTATAAAAACAAATGATGTTCCAAATCAGTTTTATCTGAAATGTAATAATGAAAATATTATAGAGTTTTTATTGAAATATATTTAAGAATGTTTTTTTATAAACTTTAATGATTTATAATACAGACAATCAGACCGGGTCTATTAGACCCAATAGCAACCTAACCCTTTTTTTTCAGAGAGCTTACGAAAAAATAACTATTTACATATACAAAAGATATTTGATATCCTTATGTCCAATCTATTATTTCCTTTTACATGAATACAAAAGAAACATATTGTGTCCCCAATTTATAAACGTTTTGTTTAGAAGCGAACAATAAATTTGGCGTTCCATTTGACTTGAAACGTATCACTTACAAGGAATCAAAGGTCAAATGAAGAAATAATAATGTGACAATATTAAACCAATATATCAGCCATAACCGAACGATAAAAAATAATAAAAACAAACGTTGTGTAAAATAAGAAACCATTTATTCAGGACAAACGAACATACCTGTATAATTAACATAAATGTACGGAAAAATCTACAAAATAAAAATTAAACGTTAAAAATAAAAAATAAAACAAATAACTATATATTAAGTTACAAAAAAAAACAACAAATATATATACATATTTACATATACATATTTTCTGCTTGTCTCCTGAAGTTGACTTATTTAGACACAGAAAATCTTTAGAAATAAATCAAAGTATTTTTGGGCATGTTGAGTACAAATATAAATGCACACAAGCACACACACGCACACACACCCGCACGTACACACATACCAAATATATTATACAATATGTGTTTACATATTCATACAAAAACACGCGTAAGAACATATTATTATTAATTGTTTTATATTCCTTCTTATTTTCACTTGTTTCTTTTATATATATATTTACTACGCCTTTAAAGGTATAATAATAATAATATCACGGGACATTTTTCACACACGGCCATCTGATTCCAAATTAAGCTTGTACAAAGCTTGTGCTATGGAAACCAGACAACTGATATACTACATATATTACCTTTCTTTTGTAAATACATACTTATATAGATAATTACACCCAGACTCAGGACAAACAGACATGTTCATGCACACAAATGTCTGTCGCGGTTGGGATTCGAACCCACAACCTCCGGCGTGAAAGGCAAATATCTATCAACCACGCCAACCGGCTCGTCAATAGTATCTAGGAATCTAATCTACTGTGCAATGAATTGTCGAGGAATCGCTGGCTCTGATTATAAAATTTATATTAGTTTCGGAGTCAGAGGTCCACCACCAGTGTTGCTAATGTAAATTAAAAAAACCCTAGATTTAGATAATATTGCAAATAAATTGTGTGCATGATTCTTTCTTTTGGTTGTAAATAAAATAAAATAAATTATACCCAAATACAACCTTATCTTGTTGCGATGTCTTCAACCGTTATGATTACTGAAAAGGTGTACCATTCAGCTTTTATGTTCGATTAGAACCCATCGCTGATTTTCAATGGCACCTTTGTCACCCATAACAAGCCGTGACAAAGTGATTAATCATTTAAAATTATGTATTAAAATATGTATAATAGTTTCACAGAACAACTGACTTGGCATATTAATACAAAAAAAAAAGTCGCGAAGATTAACTGTTTTTTTTACAAGCTTGACGAATCGTACCCTTCGTATAATCTTCTTATAATCGTATATTACTATAAAATAAAAAACTGTGACGTAGTCCACTTCTGTATAAAACCACAATACTAAACGAAATTCTACGCTCACAGTATCATAAAATTTAAGTTGTTATAAAACAATAGATTTCAAATAAATACCGTGAACAGGCACGAACAGCGGACTAACTAATGAGTATTCTCCTTTATTAAACATCTTATATAAAAGTTGTGTGCAGGACCAAAAATCAAGAGTCAGTTAAAAGATTATCCAACTCAAAGAAACGATGGACAATTATCTACTCGGCATATATTCTTTATGAATTCGACTAATAACACATATAGAGCTAATGACAAATAAATAAGACATCTTATACTGTACAAAATTATAAGAAATTATAAAGAACAAAAGTGCAGATGAAATATATTGAACCACAACTAATGTTTTTTAATTATTAATAAGCAACTGGGTTTTTTTCCATTTAATTTTCGATAAGTTTGCATTAAAATTTTATCTTTTAAGTTAATAATTTTGTAAGTGCCAGTAACAATACTCGAATACGCTAGACTTAAATGTTTTTGCAATAAAACTTTTTCCTATAAAATATTGCAAGACGCTATTGCGTCACATAAACCATTTACTTCACACACGTGTAATTGTATATATAGACTTTTACGATTTCTTAGAAGTTTTGATGCCCTGAAGGTAAAGAAAAAGGTCGGAAGTTTAAAGAGAAGTAATAACTTTGTTTAGAGAGAACGATGTGTCCAATAGGGGACGTCAGATACTTACTTTCCTTGATGGTTCCAATTAGGTGGAAAAACTATTGTTCGATTGAAAATGGTTTGTTTTTCGTAACCTAAATTGTCCAAGAATGACGAGCTGTATTATTCTGTGAGAACTCATTACATGTTACTTGTGAAATCTTAAAAATACTATTATGATGCGAGTAGCCTTGAAGTATTTAAGATATTATATTCAACGTCGCATATCACTTTTTGACGCATTTCACCATCATATTCGTCGGTGCATTTCAAGTTTGTTCTTATGGAAACAATAAATAATTATTAAAGCACCACTGAATTTTCATGTGCTTAGTTTGTGATTATAATTCATCTCGTGCTTGACGGCGAAGAAAAACATCGTGAGGAAAACTGCATGTGTCTAATTTCACTGAAATTCTACCACATGTGTATTCCACCAACCCGTATTGGAGCAACGTGGTGGAATAAGCTCCAAAAATCCTTCTCCTCAAAAAGGGAGAGGACGCATTAGCCCAGCAGTGGAACATTCACAGGCTGTTACTGTACTTTATACATACGCAGACATACTTTTGATGATAAACAACCGAAATGTGTCGACTTTGAAACGTAGAAATTCACATCAGCTTTCGAAATTGAAACTTTAAATTCTTATTATTATTTTTTACTTCTGTAATAACATACATCATATCCTATCTAGTGCATTGGTGAAGCCTCGAGTGTATTTCAGTTTTACCTTTCAAATAAAAAGCAAATCGTTAAAATTAATGAGCACCTGAGTAAGCCTGCATTCATAAGCTATGGATCTACCATGAGGTTCTATTTTTAGTATTTTGTTTTATTTTTAATACACATGAATAACATTTAACAATTATCGCAAAAAAATTACGCTGATTGTTTTATTTAGATCCTCAACACGTGACATTTTACCTGAGGCACAAAATTCGTGCTTCAATCCAATTCCATAACTATAAATATAAGTAAAACATGCTACATTATCCTCATAAAAAAGAAAAAGTAGGAATTCATACCTGTTTCTATCAATAATTCACGAATTTGCAAGAAAAAAAACCAGGAGCAAATTGTTCATAATCAAACCTTTACAGGTAACTCACCGTTCTGTAATATGTGTAACACACACACATATTAACAAACTCTCCAACCTAATTGGTTCACTCAGAATAATGAAGTATGCCTCATAGAGTCAGTTTAAGGGTTTTTAATCGTTTAGTAAAACCAAAAAATTTATACCTCAAATCAAATTTGGAATTTCACTGCGATGTTGGGATGAAGGGAACAGTGAAACGCTCTTAAGTTTCAGATAATTACTTAACTTTATTGATTCACACATGTGTGAGAAATAGGTACCTATGTAATAATATAATATTTTAATAATATTATCATCTAACAGTGTCTTATTATGTGAACATATTGACATTTCTTACAATGCCAATGTCTAAGAGCGTTGGTGACCACTTACCATCAGGTGGCCCATATGATCGTCCCATATGATCGCATTAGGAAGGCGGACGAGCATATGGGCCACCTGATGATTCTATAAAAAAAAAAAAAAAACTACTGTCCTTTTATGGAATATATCAGTTAAGAGTTATAATATTTTTAAGATAATTAATTATATATCTCATTGTAGAAAAGCTAGCCTAGCCGTGTTGTGAAATAAAATTATATCATAATGTAAAAGGTTAAATTATAATGAGAATTAACTCTTTCAGTTGAAACATATTTGAAACATTTCAAAACGATTATTTTTATTGAAATTCTTATTACCATATAGCACGATTTTTCGTAGCATGTCTACGAATTCGCTACGGCTTAACGAAATGAATAATTTTAAGAATCACTATTTGTTCGTAATTTTTATTTTAAATATTTTATTTTTAATATTTGAGTAATCTTTGACAAAATTTACTTAAATTATAATGAAGTGAACAATGTAAGGCTGAAAATCGAAAATAGTTGTATCAATACAGTAACAAATTGATTCAATCGAGAATTGAGTTAAAGTTCATCTAAAAAAAATTGTATATATATTTTTGTTACTGACAACGGTTCAACTAATCCTATTGTTTTTGTTTTTCAATACGTAGGTTCATAATGCCTATATATTTTATCTAAAATTGAAATCCTAAATTGCTTTTCGAAGCATTCAATTCTAGTCATGAACAATAGGAACACTAGAATTGATTTTTTATATTCTAGGTGACTTTTCAACAGAATTCGTCCAAAAAGAATACCGGTGGTAGAACTATGTGCAAGCCTGTCTGGATACATACCATCCATTCATTATATATTCTACCGTCTAACAGAAATATTTAATATTATTATGTATTGGTTAGTGAGCCAGTATAACTACAAGCGCAAGGACACAACGTCTAAATCCCCGAAGTTTGGTAGTGTATGGCGACTTAAGGGGTGGTTAATACTTCTTACGATGAAAATGGCTATAAGCAGTGGTGACCACTTACCATCAGGTGGGCCATTTAACATTGCAATGAAATTTCTTGATATTATTTGATGACATCAGTTAAAACATTATTTCGGTATAACATGTTAGCACGGGACCTTTAAATTTAAATAATAAAATTAATTTAAATAATATATATAAAACCTAATTTAATTTAATAATTTTAAAATATAAATCCGTGAAAAACTAATAAATGAATAAATAAACGCGGATATTTTAAATCCGCGTTTATTTATTCATATCATAAACATGACGTCTCTAAAAATTTTGTAAAACTTGGAAACTAAGCACAATAGAACTGAGCACCGAAAGCATCTCGTGTATCATTTTTCAGTTATATGAGTTGTTCGTAAGCGTAAGGTCACGGACAGGCATTCATAAGGATTTATTTTATTTATATATATACATAACTAGAACATTATAAAGCAGTTGAACAAAAATATTTTTTAAATGAAATTGAGTTTAAAATATTAAAATATTTTATATTAATAAGAAAGTTCTAGAGTTTATTATGAGACAGGTTCTTTGAGATTCAAATAATAATTTCCTGCAACAGCTTTCCATGTTTGTGCTTCCCGGAAAAATTATACGAGTTTTATTGTTGTTCATATTCCTAATTCGAAATTAAAGCGTATTAAGTTGAGAAAACGAAACACGGCAGCGGTATTCTGAATCAATAACAGAATATGTGTTATTAAAACTTTTATGCACCAAACCAACTCGTACGTTGTGTATGAATAACTTTAACGAAAATTTATAAAATATAGCAAGAGCTTGCTTTACCACATTGCTTGTTTTTGTTATACCGTCATCGTTATTTTTATGAGTATTTAATTTAACTATTAAGCCTATGAAACTCTAGAATATATATATATATATATATTTAATATTATTATTATTAAAATTTCAATATTGTACACATTGTAATTATTAATATTCATAAGCGTTACTTCTCCCCAATCGATTCATAGACGTCCTAAAGACGTCCTCGTTGCCCCCGATGATAAAATCTCATCGGCCAACGTTAACATGTTAGGAAACACAGTAAACACACACCGACCCCGCCGGCGGGGTCGACGACCCTCTTTCATTACGTCCCGTCGACGCTTAGGCGTATGACGGCATTATAATGCAGAAGTCCTCCCCTCCAGATTTCAACGGCGTCCTAAGCCGAGGTCCGGCCTCACAGGAGGCACCCTTAGAACGTCCGACTCTCTTGAGCCCCTAGTGTGGCTCCCAACATCCGGCTGAGTTCATCTCCCCCCCCGGTGACGCTGTAGAGGCCACTCTGGCCAACAGCAACTAGACATTTCGAAAGAAAAAAAAAAAGCGTTACTTAGCGGCTGCTTAGTTAAACACAAATTTCTCTCTTTCTGTCATTATTGACTTGACGTTCGAAAGAAGAAAACACATAATTGTTTAACTAATCACACGCTAAACAACGTTTATAAGTAAGGCCGCATCTTTAAATATATATGTGATTAAGATTGTAGCAAACTTAGCGTTTAATATTATATATTACACTTAATGTCCAAGTAGACAGTTATAAATAATTTTTATGTCACCAAATTCCAGAATAAACGTTATCAATGCGTAGCAAAATTTACTTCGAATATATATTTTATGTTTATCGTAATAAATTCATTTGCAATAATACCTTTTATTTTATTCAAAGATTCGAAATAATTGATTAATTACGAGCCGAACGAGTCTTATTCTCAGACTTCAAAGAACAATTAGGCTCACTAAATATATAAAAACACGTTTGCGCTACTTTATGTGAGATACGTAAATAAATAAATGGGATACAACATCAGAAACGTACATATATGTACGTACATAAAACTAAATACACTAGTACGCGAAATATACAGCTCAAAGATACTTTCGAATCGTCTTGTTACCTGTCACCGGTTAGTACTGTACATGAAATTAAAAACCGGCAAGAAACTCAGTTTTTACCCTTCTCTACCGATACTATATAAATGAATTCTTATAATATTCCAGGGACGTAAATATTGTAACATACATGAACATGACAACATGAAATTGGATGTAAATCGGAACATATTTACATCCAATTTCACGGCTCTGAGTAGGGAAGTGGACAGCCTGAGTATGTAATTATATAATCAATCACTGCCTGTAAGTGTGACTTGAAGTTGATACGATTACAAGATCTGTGTATCAAAGTCTTAGAATAAAAAGGTTCGAATAAATATAACACGATGTGCGTTTTTATTCTTGCGTGTTGCGTATAACAGTACTAACGTTACAACTGCTGCTGAGAATGTAGCGATAGGAAGCCCAATTACCTTTTGTTGATCCAACCTGGTGTTTGAACCCAGGACATCAGGATCTGCGACCTTATAAGTTAGCCAAAATACCAACGACGCAATTTGCTAGATAGCTTAGATTTAGTTACTTGACTCCTTAGGGTCGTAGCCTGAATTAATACAGCGTTTAACCTTTCTTAATTAATGGGCTTTCTAACGCAAGCATATATTTCAAACCTCACCGAGTTCAACCAAATAGTCACTGTAACTTTATAATCAGAAGATAACAAAGCAAAAATTATCAGAATGAAATAAAGTGTTCAACGTTAAATTATTAAACAAAACATTAAAAGTAGGTCGAGTGAACAACGCAACAAATATTTATATTAAATATTTAATTTTAATAAGAGCACTAAATTGTTTTGTCGCACAGTATCAATTTACGTTTAAAACATTGAAAGTACTTCATTGGTTATTTTCATTTCAATAGCTTTACATCCTTTAAACTCACATGGGTTTCATAGAATTGAATTAAAATGTAAAATTCGATAGAGATATCGAAATTTCGAAAATTTCATAATCATGATTTTTGTTTCAATTAATTGGTTAGCTTGAAATCATTTGAAATAAAAATATAAAAATTAATATAAAAACAATTTCATAAAACGCTTGAATATCAAAAATATAGTATATACTATAGTGTATACTTGATAGGTTGTCCTAATTTTTTTATCGCAAGTATTTTTTTTTTCCTTTAATTAATGATTACGTGAATTCGGAGCTATAATTAACTGAAATTATATACAAGTAACAGTAACAGCCTGTTAATGTCCCACTGCTGGGCTAAGGCCTCCTCTCCCTTTTTGAGGAGAAGGTTTAGAGCTTATTCCACCACGCTGCTCTAATGCGGGTTGGTAGAATACACATGTGACATAATTTCAATGAAATTAGACACATGCAGGTTTCCTCACGATGTTTTCCTTCACCGTCAAGCACGAGATGAATTATAATCACAAATTAAGCACATGAAAATTCAGTGGTGCTTCCCCGGGTTTGAACCCACGATCATCGGTTAAGATTCACGCGTTCTAACCACTAGGCCATCTCTGTATATACAAGTAGTATTAGAGTTGAAGTCATTAAAGAAGAAATTTTAAAGTTAGTGTAGGATCACGTTAAAGTCGCAAGAGTGTTAACAGAATTTCCGTCTAGTTGCAATTCCGCTCTCTGGAAAAATAAAGCAAGTATTATTGTGTCATGGCACAACGAGATGTTTTTTTAAATTATTTCCCACGTAGAACAGTTTCTAGTATACTTAACTATACTAACATAAGTACTACTACTATTGTTGTTACTATTGTTGTGTTTCGATATAAATGTTGGTGATGCATTGGCGTTACAATGCCAATTTCTGTGAGCGGTGGTGACCACTTCCTACTAGTAAGTGGCTCATTTGCCAATCTACTTCTCTACTTATATTTCGTTTATACTATAGATAGATAGCTTTACATACAAATTTTGCTTATGGCTTTAGTTGATTAAAAAGTCTATGTCTTCTTTTTTCGAATATCAAATCAATGATGACAGAAAGAGACAAATCAATGTTTAACTAATCACCCGCCAAGCAACGTTTCTTAGTAGGGTCGTTAATCCATAAAGAGTTCTGTCTCTTGTAACGTTTTAAGTATGAGTTTATTTGTAATTACGTTTTTTTTTTAAATTTATTTTATTAAGGACCATCAGCATCACAACATCTACACATGTAATAATAAAAAACACATTCAAACTTACATAAAATGTGCTACTCTTCAATAGCCACAACATGCATTTTAAGGTACAATATACTTTTTTTGTATTACTTATAACTGATTATAACATAAACAATATTTTTTATAATACTAAAATACTAAAACTTACTAACCACATTTCTATAAAAAAAGAAAATATTTAAAAATAAATAAATAATAATAATTAATAACATTGAAAATAAAACTATAAATATTATAATTAACGAGTGCACTCATTTCATTTATCTCATTAATAACATATAACAATATAATTTAAATAAAAAAAACCTTACTTAAACCAACATGCTTAGACCATATGTTTTTTCTGGTATTAAGATTATAATAACAACTCGAGATTTTTTTTTTTGTATTTACTAATAAAGTCCTCAAATATGTCAAGTGAGTATTTACTATAAGTTTTACCTAATCTTACAAGAGGTGCATTTTTTTTTTTTTTTTATATTCGCCGGGAGGGCAAATGACTCTACTCCACCTGATGGTAAGTGGTAGTAGAGTCCAAACGCAACGAAGGCCAGTACAGACGGAAAAAACGTTCTGCACTAGCCGCCTTCGCCTTGCCGGCCCGCAAGATGCCTCTTCACGCCTCGTTTGAAGAAACCCGGGTTGTAAGGGGAGGGGAACACGTGAGCTGGTAAGGAATTCCATTTTTTGGAAGTGCGACAAAGAAAGGAGTTGCCAAATTTCTTTGTTCGCGATGGAATTGATGTCACAGTTAGGCGGTGACATCGAGAACCAGCTCGCGTGGACTTAAGAAGGAAGGGGGAAGCAGGAATTAGAGAGAATAATTCCTCAGAGCACTCGCCGTGATACAGTCGATAGAAAGCGCTCAGTTCTGCTATCTCACGACGCAATTGTAAAGGTTCAAGGGTGTTTGTGACCTTTACGTCGCCAATAATGCGTACGGCACGTCGCTGCAACCGGTCCAAGGCCTCAAGTAGGTACTTGGCGGAGCCATCCCAAAGGTGCGAGCAATATTCCACGCAAGACCGTACCTGTGTTTTGTACAGCAGGCACAGTTGTTGTGGCGTGAAAAAGCGCCGCACCTTGTTCAGAACTCCGAGTTTCCGTGTTTTGTCCCAGTTTAATTTTAGATGGTCTAATGTAAAATAAACTTATGGATAACGTGAACATACTTTCCTAGGCACATTGAAATTTACTATACTTAGTGAATATTACTAGATATAATTATTAAAAAATAAATATTTTTCAGTAACATTTACATTTCATGAATATATATATACCAATAGGTTTTTGTTTAAATCGTGTTAGAAAGCAAATGCTGTGTGATATTAGTTTCTTATTGAATAATATACGCCCGAGCCGTTACGGCCACGGCGGCCATTCTCAAAGGAGACTAGTCAAGTGCACAGGACATATTATAGGGCACCAGTGTGTCCACAAATGCAGATGCACTCTCATAATCCAATGGGACGACAAACCCGGCCATGCCCGAAGTAGTTCAGGTGCTGCACAAACAACGTCATCCACTTTCTGAGTCACGGGAGTGAACACTGTCAGCTGAGTCCAGGACGCTGCCGGAAAAATGTTGATAAAAAAAACAATAACATTTTAATAGCTCAACCCGGGGCTAGAACCTAGAACCTCGTGATCTGCGACTTAATTATATTATTTAATAGCAATTAATAAATAACCCTATCAATCAAGTATAGTTTTAACAACACCTTTATCTTAATTTTATATCTCAAATATTATATTGAAATCACTAAATGTAAAACGAATTAAATTCTCAGAGCATTTATGTATTTTCCATGCAATCCCAGGCGGCTGATTCCAGCTGGGTTCCAGTCTGTACCTAATTAAATTAATCTCTCAAAAGAAATTATCTTCATTTTCAACGCAACAAATTTCTCTCCATAGCATTTTCACTACGTATTATACAATTACCGCTATGGTACAAGTCATGAGCGCATACAAGTTTTTAATCAAAATATATATAAGGTAAACTTATACGTATATAATTAATTCGTATCGTATATTAAAGTTTCTAATAAAACAATGATTGAAGAAAATGGTGGAACCCGACTGCATGAAGGAGTACCGGGAGCTTGTGTTGGATGTCGATTGGCTGAAAACTTTAATGAGGATTAATTGCGTTTATTATTATTATGATAGTGTTTTATTTAAAATGGGATATAATAAATTGATATCAAAAATAATAATCACTTACAACTAATAATTGATCTTTATTTTTTCAATATAAAAATAATTTATAAAAAAGAAAAACAGTTTTATTGAGTTTAAAATGTTAAATGGCTTCTGCTCTATTTATTCGGGTTACAATACTTTATTTACATAAGAATTGCGTATATTAAGTATATAAACATCAAAATTAAAAATGGTTACTGTACAAAATATAATTACAGAATCGCATTCCGATTTCCTAGCCAAAAAAACGAACTAGCAACGAGGTGGACACATTGGAGACGAAAATAAAGGGTTGTTATTTTAAATATACTAATATAATAAAACTGTAGAGTTTATTTGGACGCGGTTACATTTGATAATATATTTGACAGAGCTATGACAGGTACCTCGTTATCTGATTGGTCGCACATAGTTATAATACGAAATAAAAGTTGGATAAAATAGGTTTAGCGCGTATTTAATTGTTTACGAATACAGTTTTAAGAAAATACAGAGTATTGTAAAGATCAAGACAGATTTACAAAGCGGAAACGATTTAATTACTTTATAAACAACAAGATGGCGGCTCAGCTCTGACGCTCCGACATATTTTTTGAGCAAGGTTATAGGCTATTTCACATGATGGTTCACAGGGGCAGAGCAGCAACGCCGAAAGCGCATATCAGCTAGTGTTCTACCAGTTTTTGCGCTATTACTAAAGGGTCCAATTTTATTATTACTTTATTTTAATTGTAATATGGTTTCTTATAACTTAAACGACTTTTCAATAGATATCAGTGTTAGTTACATTTCAGTGAGAACGGAATTGAACTCGACTAAATTAAAAACGTATTTTTATACAGCAGAATTTATAAACACTACCGTTTTACTGGTAGTCGAAATTTGACTTAATTTCTACTAAAATATGAGGAAAGTATATGTGTAATTGTATAAATTAGCTCATTTTTTAAATGAATATCTCTAAAGCTACCAATAAAATAAAAAAAAACAATTGACGAACAGAGATTTATAAATAGATTTTTCGTATAAAAATATGTCTAAAGTCGATATAATTATCCTTACTATTAATAAAGTCGTAATACAGTTTTACTATTAATAAAGTCGTAATACAGTTTTATACGCATTGCAAATGTTTGCATACAAGAACATTCCACTTGGTTATAACATTACTTGATCATTTCGTTCCTAGTTTTTTTTTTTCAATAATAATCACCAAACATAAAATTATTAATCTAATATAATTATTCTTCATAATAATATACTATATTTAACAATACTTTACATTGCCTTTATATAAACGATTGTAATCATACCACTTATAAATTACATAGGTATTTCTTATATTTTTTATTTATATTAAGTGTATTTTTACTGAAGGTCAATCAGTACAATGACTTTGATACTTTCCCGCTCGGCCCTCGTCCACTTTGAAGCTTAGATCAAAGCTGTCTCTTGCAATATTGGGAAATTTATCGAAAATTATTGGAAATATTTATATACATATATATAATATACGACTATTACTTGAATTTGATTCTCATGCTTCGAATTACAATTACTTATCAACATTAATGTTACTTATTTATTTATAGACAAAATTATCTAAAACTAAGTTGAAATAGAAAACTATTTAACGAAAATTTCTTAAATCTAAAATAATATTTTCGAACAAGCCATCAAGTTATTTAATAAAATAATATGAATCCAAGCTTTAAGGATTTATATAATTTCATGCCAAATCCTAATCCAACTTATATTAAAATATTCATTATCGATTACGTGTTGCTTCAATGATAATTTACTTACAATTGACAAATAACAAAATATGAACAAACAGACTTACTGTAAAAAGTAACAGTAACAGCCTATTAATGTCCCACTGCTGGGCTAAGGCCTCCTCTCCCTTTTTGAGGAGAAGGACTTTTTTTTTAACTTGCTGTGGAAGGATTAAAATAACGAGTCTTTTCCCTGACTACATCCGACCACCGGAGTGTTTTGATGGTTCTTCTAATGGTTATTCTAAGTGAATATTGTAAACGATATAAAGATTTAATAATCAAGAGTCTGTTTGAATAAAGTAATATATGATGCCAGTTATATAGTGACGCCATAAAAAGTAAACCTTAGTAAGTTAATGAAAAAATATTATAATTAATTATCATATTAATATTACTGAGTCTAGAAAGCTTATATGTGTGATATAGGCTTAATTTATTTTTGCTGTATGTTGTTAGCTCGTAAGCCGAGATGGCCCAGTGGTAAGAACGCGTGAATCTTAACCGATGATCGTAGGTTCAAACCCGGGCAAGCACCACTGAATATTCATGTGCTTAATTTGTGTTTATAATTCATCTCGTGCTTGACGGTGAAGGAAAACATCGTGAGGAAACCTGCATGTGTCTAATTTCATTGAAATTCTGCCACATGTGTATTCTAATAACCCGCATTGGAGCAGCGTGGTGGAATAAGCTCCAAACCTTCTCCTCAAAATGGAGAGGAGGCCTTAGCCCAGCAGTGGGACATTTAACAGGCTGTTACTGTTACTGTTAGCTCGTAAGAACTGAAAACTCTATTAAATTTGATTATCTTCTAATACTATTATAGTACTGGTGGTATTCACTTATTTTTTACATTTCACAACTTGTTGTAAATTGATGTTTTATTTTTCATAATTATTTAAGTTGCTTAGTGTTTTCTTTTCATGTCGTGGATACAAGTATGGCAACATTTACTCTTAAACCTAATTTGTATACTGTTAATTTCTGTATGTATCTGTCTTATTGGTAATCCTAAAAAAAATATCAATGTATTCACCATATTTTTATGTGACTTCTCACTTCATCTTCATCGACTTCATGTTAATGACTTGAATAAATTGTTAAAGCTAGTCAACTAAATGAAATAACACTTCGATAAGTACATATATACTTACATTAAATGTTATGCTTACAATTAATATAAATAATATTATATTCGACAAGGACATTTATGTTCGTCCACGATCTGCCCAAAAACAAAACTATTATTGTTTTAAATCACTATTCAAATGTGGACAAGTGGTCCTTCGGTTTCATCTTGATATTATGTTAAGCAGTAATTCATGCTGATAAATTAATTCCTACCTTCAATCTTCTTCACTGTAAATTATTCATACATTATATTTGTATTTATTATTAACACATTAGTAATCTTAAAACTATCGTTCCTAAATGTAAACGAAAGAACATACTTAATAACTTAAAACTTATTTATTCATTTTTATCTCAACAATAATTACGAGTATAAATCAGAAATATATATATAAGATTAGGGGTAAAGGACATTTTGCGATTTTTTTTTTATCTATAGTTTGTGCTTTTATGTTTTTGATCGGATACAACCCTTGAAAATATTAAATTTTGATACAAATTCAAATAAAATATGACCAATTTTACTTTATAATAGATTAAAAAGGTATTAAAAAGTAAATAGCACAAAAATCTCATCGGACTTAAAATGTAATATTAATATGTATTGATACTTAAAAATTGTCATCAGACAAATAAAAACGATAAACACCATTTATTCAGTATAACACCTACACAATAAGTTAGTCGCATGGACACGAGTAATTGCTTAAATAAATAGCTATTTTCAACAAAGCAAGGGTTATCATGGGATCAATATGTAAATTAAGGTAAATATGGAACGTAGAGGGACTTATTTGTATTTTGTAAGGGTTTCTCGGATTAGAGATATTCTGTAGCTCCGAATATTCGTGTAAATTTTAATTAAAATAAATGTAGTACATTTTTTTTCTTTCAACAATGTTTACTTGGTCTAGTTTTAAAAACAATTATTCAAGTAACTTTTTTTAGCTGTGTATTGTGTGTGTATATAAGATACTTTAATAGTATGTTTTAAGCAATTAAATTAAAATATTTACGTCTGTGTTAAGAAATAATCGCAAGACCTCCCCGAACATCGAGCGCTACCAAGAAATACCATACCGTGAGAAATAATCACACCATGCATTCCTTGAAGCTACCACCTGTTGCCAGCGTCGCTGCTTTGTTTCGCAAGACCTCCCGAACATCGAGTGCTACCAAGAATTACCATACCGTGGGGACCATTCAGTGATTCACCGATTTCGTTATAAATATGTAATTCAGACTACAGATCTTCACCTTTTTGTTCTGATATCGAACAGACTGTCACGTATTAGAAATTAGAAATAATTAATTGTTAAATTCAATTACTTAAATAAACGTATAAGTTAAATTCGTTCGGTTTCATTCTGCATCCTCAACGGCAGCCCTACGTAATTTCTGTATTTCAAGTTTTCTGTATACCAAAACATCAAAGGAATTATCATAGTCATTAGTTACTATAATTTTGTTGTTATATTTATTTATTTATTTATGAATCCTTTATTGCACACACTTTACAAACATTTAGTAACATATAATAGTAATTAGAACATATAGTATGCAAAGGCGGCCTTATCACTTATGGTGATCTCTTCCAGGCAACCTCTGTAAAGAGAAATGTTTATGCGTTTTTTAGCCAGGATCACTAATCGGGCATAGTGTGCGAACGACTTATACTTAAAATTTATTGAGCTTAATACAAATATGTAATATACCAATCTACATACAGTCGAGATGGCCCAGTGGTAAGAACGCGTGAATCTTAACCGATGAACGTGGGTTCAAGCCCGGGCAAGCACCTCTGAATTTTCATGTGCTTAATTTCTGTTATAATTCATCTCGTGCTTTTCGGTGAAGGAAAACATCGTGAGGAAACCTGCATGTGTCTAATTTCATCGAAATTCTGCCACATGTGTATTCCACCAACCCGCATTGGAGCAGCGTGGTGGAATAAGCTCCAAACCTTCTCCTCAAAAAGCGAGAGGAGGCCTTAGCCCAGCAGTGGGACATTAACAGGCTGTTACTGTACATACATATACTTAACAAACACTTATACATATACACATACATATAAACTTGTAATTATTAATTTAAACAATTAAAACATTTAAAGACTTCATTAATAGTACATATTTGTAATGAAGTAATGAAATCTTTAAAGGTAAACATTTATGTCATTACTTATTAACGTTAATTGGAGACTGGTAAGTCAACAATGCTGTGTCTTATTCTTTCGAATGTCAAATCAATAATGATAGGATAAATCGCGTTTAAAAAAATATTCGCTAAGCAACATTTATAAGTAAAGTAAAGGTGGTTATTTTTTCATAAATATGTTTTATCATTATGTAAAATATTATAATAGCTTATTCGTACCAATTTTTCACATTATTTTGTTTAAAAACATTTTCTTATTTTTATTCGATATATACGAGTATGTATGCGTATATCGTGCCGATTGATTGAATATTTTTCATGGTAACCGGTGTAGAAGTCTATGAATCTAGATCAGATACCAGCATCAATAATATTATATAATAAATGTAATAGAAAGCGAATAAATTGCATCGCATCATATTACGTAGCTGCACTGATTGCAAGCGCAGTTCCGACGCGCCAATATTAAGCCTAGCATAAGTATATGCAATATATGTACATATGTATAAACACAGTTAGAATCTCTGAAATATTATTTGAAAATCAAAATAATTTTATCTTAACATTCCACGAATAAACTAATTTCTACTCGACGGCTGTTATACGATTTCAGAATGGTATATGTTGTCACATATCTTCTGAACTAGCTATTACAGTTAAGCGAATGAGGGTCTTTGGTAGTCTTGATCGTCCGTTGGTTATATAGAGTAACACTTAATTTAATATGGCGCCCTCTAGAGGATAAAGGTTAACACATTGACAACGGATGTTCAGAGTATAGCCGTGGTCGTATGCCGCCGTGCACTAAGGATAGCTTAAATGTTACTACTATTAAAATATATTTTTTTATTGATTAGATGATAAAAATAATAATAATACTCTTATAAAATTTATCATTTAATTATGTTTGGTCAATTTTCTTTTTATAATTATTTATTAGATGTATATTTATTCTATCAAATAATTAGTTAGCAAATAACAGCGAAGTCAGCAAGTTCAGTAAATTTCTACAATCCGGTAAACGGTTACTTTTTTTTCAAAAGATGACCCAGTAGCATACGAGAATGAAACTCTGACACATGTATCCACTCCAAAAATCTTCTCCTCAAAAAGAAAAGAAGGTCACAACCCAACAGCTTAGGACATTAACTTTTTTATCTCAAATTTCAGACAAATTTCTTTAAACACTTTACTAATTTCCACATCAAGTTAACCAAATAAAAACGTTAAAACATCAAATAATAATACAGCTAGATAGCTAAATATAGTGAGTTCGCCGCAGCAGAAGGGTTATTTATACAATTACAGACCAAAACATTAGCATAGGACTTTAATTAGCTTGCTGCACCAACTTGTAACATTTGCATTCGCACATTATTCTGTACACTGAGTAATATGTGGTGTAATTAAGTTCTTACCGCATGTCTGCATTACTTAATGTGGGCATGGTTTCTTGCAATATAACATAAAGGTGACAGACAGAGGTTCTTGACATCTTATGACATCTATAATACAATATTCTGATGTTTATACTTATGTAGATGTACTTATGTAGAGATTATATATGTAATATATATGTATGTGTATTTTTGTGTACTGTTGATTACTAATTACCGCCTTCACGGATTTTTGTTTAGCTTTAAGGTTAACTGGCAGAAAATTCCTTCAGATATTAAGTCCACTTTTTGTTTCAATATGGTTGGATTGTGGTGAACAATAAAGTTAAAAAAAAATAAACAAAAAAAGGACATTCCACATTTCGTTTCGTATGTGTGTGTTTATTAGTTACAAGAATATAAAACTCATTTCATCAGTCTAAATTTAAATCGAATATGCGAAACGCATCTTCTTTTATAATAATATTATATACTAAAAACTTCTCCGAAATACGCTTACCGAAATACATCTAGCTTAAGTTTTATAATGATTACGTAACAATGCCTTTAAATCGTTCCCGTTTAGTTTTACGTATTTAAAACGCTCCTACGGCTCCCATGGCTTGATTTAAGTCTACCAATTAGAAAAAACTAAAAGGATAGAAATTCTAATCGCTTTTGATTTAATCGTTGATCGAGTAAAATCGACTCATTCAGCATTTTAAAAAAGTAGCGTTTATAATCATCGACAATTATCGAAACCATTATGTCTAAGCCAGAAGTTGCGATGGCGATACTATGGAGTTATTCATATTATTAATATATTAATGTCTATATAACTATTAGCAAAATTAGTCTCAGTAATATTATGAAAGAATACTGTCAATAGCAATAGGGTACCGACATGTAGAAAACAAAGAACTGTCGTTTTATAAAGGGGCCCTTATATCTTTTCGAAATTCGTATTGACGTGTAAAACTTATTTTGTTATTTATGTCTTTATCATACATCAATTAGAAGAGACAATTACAGTAAATATGAATTATTATTCTTAAATAAAGTATTCATCAATTAATATAATACGTCTATACAGAAGTATTGTTCATTCCTTTGGTGTATCTTTATATCGGTTGTAGTTCCGTAGTTTGATGCTTCTATGTTTATACTTCCAGCATTGATATGTATATGTAGCCCGGCCGTCGTTTTGCAAAGTTGCAGCAATGCGCGAGGAAGTCACAACCAGACCCATATTGCGGTTCTTGCGGAATTGAGCAAGCAGACGATTACGCACAAATGTCTTACTACGCCTGATGTATAATCCCCCTCACTACTAGCTATTCGGCGTAGAATAGTTTCATAGACTTGACGCTGCTTGGAGCAATCGTCGTGCCATTTCATTAACCTGTGCTTCTAAAACCGTAGTTTCATGGTAAAACTCAATTATGTTTATCCGCATTATAATCCGAGATTTTTAGCTTAGGCATACTATCCACTAATCTATATCGCCACGAAAAATAAATAAAACAAATCTTTAACACAAATATGCAATAAAATTGTTCCTAAAAAACTAACAAATATATTCAGAACTTCGGACCCTTTATATAAACTAAAACTTAGAAAACAAGAACGGGATCAAAATAAATATCAAAATAACAAGCCAGGCGAAATTGTATCGTATCCGGTTAGAACTGGATATATCCTGTTGTTTGAACTGTAATCACGAGAACGACACTTACACTTCTATAATCAATATTGTAACTCTAATAAGACCAAGACCACTGAATATATATTTATAACTCCACCTTTTTCAAAAGACATCATCAAGACTTAGGAGACTAGGCTTAGACATATCTTCTCATTTTGTATCATTATTAAGTGATAAAATTATTATGCTTATTAAAAAAATGTCAATGATTATCTGCGTCATATAAGAAAAATATATGAGGATTTGTTATATCTCATTAAAATGAAGGCTTATTACGGCATGAACGTCTTTAACGCTAAGATCATGGTATTATTGGCTCATACCACCACGGTACTCCAATGGGGTTTGGTGAATACACATTTGACAGGTTTTCATTCGACACATGCAGATTTCACCACGTTGATTGTCTTCACGAAATTAATTATAAACATAAATTAGGCATATGAAAATTCATTGGTGCTTGTCTGAAGTCCGGTTAAGATTCACGTGTTTAATGTTACTACTTATAATTAGTAACTATATGAGTATTATAAAATATATATTATATATATAATACTAAACACGTATATTAAATAAAAAAAATATTAGTTAAAAATATTCTAGTAATCATTTCCACATGAAAAAAATTATGAAAACACTCAAGAAACGAACGCGTTAAACTCACCCACTCATACACTTGATACATAACCGGATAATATTATCCAACAGCTGTTGTTGCTTCTATTTGCCCTCGTGTAGACTCGGCACTATTGCAGATGACATTTATTTTGGTCTCAGACTTTAGCCGATTATATGATAACTATAAGAAAAGCTATATCTGAAACAAAATTTACTTCGGGTAATTGAATTTTTCTTGGAATATAACCAACCAACTTTTTCATAACCTAACTTTGTTTAATATAAGGCTGAATTCATTCGCATTTTTTGTCTCTGTATCAGTAATTTATTTATATTATATAAAGATGTCTTATTTCATGTATATTTTATCCAAGTGGGCTCTGCTATTATAATCATTCCGAATTATTTATACTTTTACATAAAACAGCGCTTGCGTTCGCACTATTCCATTTTTGAAAAACTTTTCTAAAATCAAGAGCAATATATAGGCAAAGGTACAGACCTATCATTTTAAGAGTGTTGTAAGTAGTTTGTGGGCCTATCTTCGAGCTGAGATTAGATGGCAATCGTAAACAGCCCGAAGACCTTTCAACTTACTTCCCTGACGTCGTATGACATGTCGATATTAACAAAGTTTCACAAACTTACCCTTCATTAAATTAATTAGTGATGTTACACTACTTTATCGACATTAAAATCTTGAATATATATATTGTAACACTTGAGAAAATAGTATTGCTCAAACAGCAAAATTCCGGTTTGAAGGGTGAGCGAGTCAGTGTAACTACAGGCACAAGAAATATAACATCTTAATTCCCAAGGGTGGTGGCACATTGGCGATACAAGGGATGGTTATATGTATGTATATTTCTTATACTGCACAATTTCTTTGGGTGATGGTGACTTACCATCAGGTGACCCATTTGCCAGTCTGCCTACCTATTATAATAAAAAATGTTCAAGCTGTTATTTTTCTTTTATTTTAACTAATGTCATTCTTCTGATCGATTCCGACTAAGGCAGTCATTCTCAATGGAGACTAGCCAACAGTGACACCGGTGCACTCTTGTAATCCGATGAGCCGAAAATCGGATCGGAGTGCTCACGCAGGACAGACGGCTTTACTTGCTTTCCGAGGAAAGGAAACTAACAAATTAAAAAGTCCGCTCTAACAAAATATTTACACAAAACCTATGACTTCACCCTTGGTATATGTGCCTGGATTTTGTGTTTGTTACCGAAGCAATTTTCTTAGCTACTGTACTTCAGTTATACAATTATTATTTTTATTACGTTTAATTATTTGTCCTCGATTATTTTTAGGAGAGAGACAACACTGCGTTCTAAATACTAAATCGTATTGTATGTCAATTATCCTAAATACCATACTTAGCACGAATGACTCACGTCAAAATAATATGAAATTCACAACAATATATAATATGTAAGTTTTTAAATAATTTGTTTATTTTTTAAATAAAGAATTTATAAAGAAATATTAATGTTCATTCGAATTTATGTATTTTATTAGTGCATCTAACAGAACAATTAAATAATAATTAATGTTTAGCCAACGCATTGTTTTTATCTTTTTATGAAGAACTTTACCCGTTCTTAAGTAAAATTAATTAAATAAGCTTTGCTTACAACCACTAATAATTAATTAACAATTAAAACGTGTGCATTTTAGTACAGAACGTAAATGACTCAAAAATTAGAAAAGATGCATTAAAATATTACAAATTTAAAGGTTGCCTAGAAATTCGTATTAAAAATACCTTTTAAACAATACAATTGTTATATATACTAAAATATTATTAAACTTGCAAATCGTGTAAAAGAAATATTTAAAAAATAAGTCGAACACATTGAAAATTCTTTCAAATTTTATATTGTGTTAAATTGTTTAATTAATAAATTCACTAGTATGGTTAAATTAAACTAGATTTATATTTAACAAGAGACCTTTAGAAAGAAGTATGTTTAAAGTTGATTTAACTCTGAAATCTTAAGTATCTTAGATGCACTTTGAGACGCTTTTAACAATATTTCCGACTTCTATTGACTTTAGTAAAAGCCCATACAAATCTTCTTGTCTAAGCGAGTCGGGCTTAAGCAGCTTTAAAAGTCACGTCTGTTTCAATGTTTGTATTTGATTGTTATTTTATAAATTTAAAGTTTCTTGTTTATTTCATACTCTCAATAATTTCCTAACAGAAATCTCCGCCAATCATTTGAGGTTACGATATACCTTTCACTTAATTAACTGCCGGTTTATGTTACAGCCTTAATTGAGATTTGTTAAGCAATGCTGTCTTCTTCTGTCAAATGTCAAATCAATGATAATAGAAAGAGCGAAATTATTGTTTAACTATAGTTGATAAGCATAAATATAAGTAAGGCCGTTAGTATCAAGACTCATCGTCGAAGATCGATTTGTATCATTTTATAAGATTAAAATGTATGGTTGTTTTATTATCCAAGTAAAAACCAAAATAGCCCAATGGTTAGAATGCGTCAATCTTTTTTTTTATGTTGGCGAACGGGCAAATGGACTACCCGATGGTAAGTGCTCTACACCGCATATAAACATTAGCGTTGTATGAAATATTAACCATTCCGTACGTTGCCAATGCGTCACCAGACGCCAGTTCTTAGTAACTAAGATGTTATGTCCATTGTGCCTGTAGTTACTTTAAGTCGGAACATAACAATAATAAATAAGTATTGCTGCAGTAATTCCCTTAACCGAAGATCCGAACACGGCCAACACCACTGAATATTCATGTTATTAAGTTTTATTCATAATTGTGAAGAAACCTGCATGTAATATGTGGGCTGTAATATGTGCATTCTCAAAAAGAGTGAAGTTCTTAAACTAGAATTTTTTTTTTTTTATAGAATAGGAAGGCGGACGAGCATATGGGCCACCTGATGGTAAGTGGTCACCAACGCTCTTAGACATTAGCATTGTAAGAAATGTCAACCATCGCTTACATATCCAATGCGCCACCAACCTTGGGAACTAAGATTTTATGTCCCTTGTGCCTGTAATTACACTGGCTCACTCACCCTTCAAACCGGAACACAACAATATCAAGTATTGCTGTTTTGCGGTAGAATATCTGATGAGTGGGTGGTACCTACCCAGACGAGCTTGCACAAAGCCCTACCACCAGTTGTTTACAGTTGTTTTACAGGCCGTAACTTTCACCTAGGTAAGCTCACACATAGCTCTCCTACCATACCAGTATTATATATAATACATACATAATTAATGTCTTGTATAAATATAAAAGGAAATATATATCAAATACCGTGTGATTTCCAGTCATATTCTCTAATATGTCACACGGCAAACTCCAGCGAAACAAAGAAAAAGTCGATACGCGTTCCCTACTTGAGAACTGTAGATTAAACGTCAAGAATGTAAGTCCCGAAGTTTCAAAGCCACTTGGCAATTGCAGGCGACAATTTAATACTTTGATAGAACTGCGACTCGCTATAAATTTTCTATCGATTGAATTTTTTGCGACGCTATTATAAAGTTGGGATCGCATTGTTTTTATTTTATTGTATACTAATTGTATTGTAATTGTAATTGTATTGTATTGAATTTTTATTCTTTGTCTAGATTATGGATTAGAAATTAATATACAATTACCGTTTTATCCGTAAAAAGTCATTGATTTAAAAATAGAGTACATAAATGATAGAAAATTTATAATGAATATCGATAGGGATGTATTCTTTTAAGTAGAAAATGCCTTATTTGTAAATCGCTTCGAGCAACGTTGTGATGGCAGTTATTTGATGGTAAGTTATGTAAATGATTTTTAACTAAATCCCTCACGAGTTACTAGACTTGAAATTTTGAATATAGAATTAAATGACCATAGAAGCAAATAAAAAAGTAGTATAAAAGTAAAAGTAACAGCCTGTAAATGTCCCACTGCTGGGCTAAGGCCTCCTCTCCCTATTTGAGGAGAAGGTTTGGAGCTTATTCCACCACGCTGCTCCAATGCAGGTTGGTGGAATACACACGTGGCAGAATTTCGATGAAATTAGACACATGCAGGTTTCCTCACGATGTTTTCCTTCACCGAAAAGCACGAGATGAATTATAAACAGAAATTAAGCACATGAAAATTCAGAGGTGCTTGCCCGAGAGGGTTTGAACCCACGTTCATCGGTTAAGATTCACGCGTTCTTACCACTGGGCTATCTCGACTTCTAATAAAAGTAGTAGTTATTATTTATATATTTTTTTTTATTACTTTGTACTGGAATAAAGATGATGTCATATGTAGGTCATAGATCTAAAATATTTTTTGCCTTGGTTCTTAATCATTTTATGAAGAATTATATCGTTATATTATTATTAGTCTAAAGCCAATAACTATCAGTATTTTTTTTCATACATACATATTTATTTATAACTATGCAAATCCTTTCAATATTTGACTTAAGATGCATACCATCCGAGCTGTCAAATATTCTGAAGTTATAAATACAAAGAGTATTTAAGAAGTGAGAGTAAGGGAGAGTAAAGAGTAAGGGATTTTACAACTTGGGTATAAAAGATGTATAAGTGGCCATATGCCTAATCGCTAAGTCGATCGAAGAGCGATCCTTGCCAAGCTTAAGGTGTATAAAACAAATAAACATAATATTTATATAAATTATAATTAAATTAGAACAACTCAATAAAAATACAATTTACGTAAATAATTTAATTAAATACTTGTGAGACATATATAACTTGATACCAAGATATTATTAATGCTATTTTCAATTTACTTTTCATTTAAAGACCTCGTCTCTGAGGCAAACCTGCCAACTCATTAGGGAGTATCGGCGCGAAATAACCCTCAATAATGAAAGAGATCTATCCATTCTTATGTAGTATTAATGATACGTTACTTTGTGGATTTATTTGGTTATATGTGAACTTTGTTAGAAGGTGTTTTTTTTAATATAAATTTTCCGTGTAATTATTATTATCATGTAATTAATTAAAATACCATTTTATTATTCTTCAAGTAGTCAAGTAAACCACTTGTCGTTAGATCTTTATGCAAGCCCGTCTGAGTGATATTCCCTCATCACATATTTTATTGCCAAACAGCAATACTGTGCTACAATTTGAAGAGCGAGTAAGCCAGCGTAACTTATATCCATTGTGTTTGAACGGTGATGACCACTTATCATAAAGTAACCTATTTGCCAGTCTGTCTACCTAAAAAATAAAATACTTAAGTAAAATAAAAAAAATATTATCTACATATTATTTTTATAAATAATAAATACTTGATTTGTGTTAATTTTTCTTTCTCAAATACGAAAAAAATATTATCTATAGTGTCGTATGTTACGATTATCCACTAAATTTAAAATTTGATTTGGATCCAATCTTTCAGCCAACATCTAAACCAACTTAACTTTCAGGCAATTCAAAGTTCAAATACTATGAACTCAATTTCAAATATAAGCCCAACTGTTAACAACTCGGTTTACTAGTTTCATAGATTGCACTTGTTGTGTATTGCCAATTAAAATTTAATTGCTTTTAACAGAAACTTACTTATATCGTACATGCAATTTTTTATATAGTTATGCAGCAGTCGCAAAGATTTTAAAATTGTGCTTAAAAACTATATTAATTGTGACCGCACGGAATATTATAAAAAATAATATTAATTAGATATATTTTTTTCCGTCGCTTTTCTTTCAAGGATAAGGATATAGATTGCATATGCAATTATATAAATAGTGATAACAACAATGAGCAAATTTAATCTTATTACACAATACACTAATTTAATCTTATAACAAAAGTCCATACAATCGAGAATTTATATTTTTATACTGACACACACGCACGAGTTCGATTATTATTTTTGAAAAAGTTATAACTCCCGAATCGATTCCATTTATAAATAAATAGTTGTGTTTCTGATAACCTGAATTATTTAGTCATGATGATAACTATTATTTAGATATAGACTGTATCGAAGGTATAATAAGACCTAATAGGTAGTTTATCAACGACCTTGAGGTGCAAATAGCTCCGGCGTCTTCTCCCCATTCTTCGTCTTGTCTTCGTCGACCATCTCTTGCCAGCACATCTGGCAGTATGGCGCTTATCACGCTTTTTACCCACGACCTAGCCTTGAAAATTCAAGCAGACTCTCATCAAACGACAAACACAGAATCTGATAACGGTTATTATGAATGAAGTCAACTGGTATTTTTCTTTATTTCTTTGTACGTGTTCTATTGAAGACAAGTTTTGAGTGTCCCATGTATGCTGAAAATTAACGGTAAATATTTATTATATGGTTGTTAGATTATGCAATTTAATCATATATTTTAGTTCAAGAAGATCCTGAAGATGTTCTTAATCCTTTGGTAAAAACATACTATTATTAAATATTTATTGCAGAGAAAATAGTAAAATAGACTTAAAATTGCAACATTTATTTTATAATGAAAATAATATTGTTGAAAGAGAATCTTCTGAAAGAAACAACATACTTACCGACACAAGTCAAGAATAAAATTAGATTTAAAAATATGCATCGAGTTTTAAAATTATTATGACAAAGATTTACATAAACTTTCCGCTTATTTGCTTTTTGAATGTCACTTTATTTAAAGAAAACAAATACACAAGTATTATAAATTATATTCAAGTTTTCATAATCTAACGTCTTTATAACAATTCTCTTTGAAATGTCTGAGAATTTGATTCTACTTTATTTTCTCCATTGTATATACTTTCATTGTTATGCGTTAACATTTGAAACTAAATCATATTAAGTGATTTTAATAATGACTATGAGATTACTAAAGTTTCCAGTGCCATAGTAAAAAAATAAAATAGATGAAAATTCGGCTAAAACCACTTCTCCGCCTTAGAAGAAGGTTAGAAACTTATTCCATCACACTGATCCAAATCTGATTAGTGGATACATATTTGACAGATTCTCATTCGAAACACGAAAGGTTTCGACAAGACATCTTCCTTCACCACCGAACACAAGATAAACATGAATATGTGAAAATGCCATCAATGCTTGCCTAAATTCAAAGCAGCAAATTCCGATGACGCAAGTAATATAAGGCTAAACAATTTAATACAAACTTTATTAAACCCCACAAACTAAGGAAAAGGTAAGCTTATTTCTATAAAATTAAAACAATATATTAACTTAAGATTAATATACATAATTACAACCGAGTCAATAATTGCAACCTAAAGCTGTTTTAAAGAATATTCTGGACAAACAGACAGAGAGACAGAGAAAAAAAATTTGATTGTTTCGGTTTTGGTAACTCGCAAATAGCCATATAATCTTTAAAAGAGGCACTTGTTTTTAAAATCGAAAACGGAAACTTCAATTTTATTTATTTGTAACTTATTTAAAATACAATCGTAATTAAAAACCTAAATATAATATAAACATATAAATATAAAAATAAGAAAGCAATCTACCGGGAAATCAACGTGTTCGTCTTTCCTGAAGATTTATTGCTATGGCTGCAATTTTTCTTTTCCATTATTTTAAAAAATGCACTAGAATTTATTTCAATGGAAATTTTTAATGTTAGAAATAATCATAATTATAGATATAGATTATAGTCCTGTCATATAAACATTGCTGGCTTCTTCTTTCGAATGACAAATCAAGTGATAGAAAGAGCAAAATCGATGCGTTTATAAGTAATGCCGACTTATTATAGTAAGTAAGATGCTGTATATATGTAATTGAATTTATGAAACAGAGTAATTACTGAGGTTTTTGGCGATTTACCTCGATAGAATAATTTACAATCTGAAGCGGCGGTAGTTTCTTAACTAACTTAAAATTAGGGGGAAGTAAATTAAGGGTAGGTTGAAGTGTATTTTCCTTTTATTTAAATATAATAGTGATTAGCTCAACTGATTTGAGTTATATTAACATTTTTTGTTTTGAGATAAAACCCAAATTAGATATTTATTAAAAATAATTCAAAAATGCTTGTAAGAACATTTTTTAATAGTTTAGATAGAATGTCGATTTTGTAAAAGAAAATTTATTTTTGATTGCCATTGTTCTAGCATAAATATAAAAATCTACAAAAGTATTTACTAGCGGTGCCTAATGGTAAAAAAAACATTAAACAGACTCATCAAAAGAGTCATATTAAAATAATCGAAGTTCCAACTTAATAATTCACTTACAAGTTAAACTTTTAAAACAACCGTCAGCTTTTAAGTTAAACAACAATGGTTAATTAAGATTCCGTCGTAAATTGGAAGTTAAAAAATTTGGAGATCTTTCGCTCTTTTATATTTTTATTGCTATGGTTATCGAAGGAAGTAAGGAATTTTCTGTTAATTTTCCTTTAATATAACTGAATTGATTGTTGGTTTTATCGTCGCGCAGATACAAATGGACCGATTTTGATAAAACTTTTATATGTAAATTTGTCATGAGTTTACTTAAAAATTGATATATATTTTATCTCATGATCTGTACAGCTACAACAACCTCGGATATGAAATAAGGATTCCATTGTTAACTAAAGCTAAATCGAAATCTAAATATACGAAAAAATGTGTCTGTAAACACTGACTTCCTTCAAACAGGAACACAGCAATACTAAGTTTAGCGGTAGAATAACTGATGAGGGGACGGTACCTATCAGACGGGCTTGCACAAACCTTGAACAGTATATTTGCACATCTTCTGCCTGTCTGTTTATAATAAAAACATTATGTTTCAGAATAGATTAATTCGAACCAAACTCAATTACTGAAGCGTGCTTTCAAATTCCATATAATAATTTTCAAACAAATACTCGTCTGTTGTATAAATATAATTTCACAAAATCGTATAACGTTTGAATTTACTAGTGTATTTAGTTATTAAAGCAAATTGAAGTTTAAATCGTCGCTTATATAATTTGTAGAAATAAAGTGACAAAGAGCGTATTTAAACGTAAGCCGAAATGGCCCTGTGGTAAGAACGCGTGAATCTTAACCGATGATCGTTGGTTCAAACCCGGGCAAGCACCACTGAATTTTCATGTGCTTAATTTGTGATTATAATTCATCTCGTGCTTTACGGTGAAGGAAAACATCGTGAGGAAACCTGCATGTGTCTAATTTCACTGAAGTTCTGCCACATGTGAATTCTACCAACCCGCATTGGAGCAGCGTGGTGGAATAAGCTCCAAACATTCTCCTCAAAAAGAGGAGAGGAGGCCTTTAGCCCAGCAGTGGGACATTCACAGGCTGTTACGGAGCATATTTACTCTTGGGTAATACGGTTTCAAAATACTATACAATAATTTCATATCTTTAATGACATTAAAATAACAGTTAAAATGTTAGACATATTTTTATCTTCTTATATAATATATATTATTTATTTAATTTTATTTTGACCACTTGATTATCCCATAGACATTGATTTAGGCACAGACCTATAGACATTGGAGTTGCAGGAAATACAAACTATTTCGAACCAGGGGCTTAGCTATCATAGGGCAAGGCGGTGCGGTGCACCATAATAAGGTGAGTGTCATCTTACATTTCTGTATTATTTGGCGACCAATTTTTATTTAATATACCTGACATTTTATAACATATATTAATATAATAATTTTAATGTACAATTGGTGTGATCTGTATTTAATATTAATTACTTGTTAACAAATATATTTGCGTGCCTATCGTGGGCGAAATGTATTAGATACTTAAAAAGAAATCATAACATCTGCAATACTATGTTTTATGCAAATAAAAGATTATTTTTAATTTTAATAACGTGAAGACCTGCGGCAAGCCACTTGTACTCTCGAAACTAACAGCACAATGAAATTATGTGTTGGCGTGCAAATGAACGGGCGTATAAACGAAATTTAAACAGAAACTGTTGCATAAACAAGCGAAATATTCAATTTTGATAAGAATTTAAGAGGTATGAAATATGTATTTCGGTAGAAATGCAAATACATTTTTAATTGGACCGGTCAGTGGACTTTTTCATTGGTTAATAAGGCTTTCGAATATTACTGAGAAAGAAATATGATTATTTACTATATTTATTTTAAAAAGATCATTAATAATATATAAAATGTATATACCAATAAATAAAACAATTAATATAAAATTTTTAATGTGAAGTGTATGTTGGTGTGCCTTAGTGGTAAGACCTACTCGTATACCGTGAAGGCAGACGACGCTCTGATATGCCGTCATGCCGTCATGCCTCGCTCCACTGCCTTTCTCAACTACCTTGTTTGTGCATGGCGCGTGTACTGTCTACTTCCTTGCTGTATATTGTTATAATAATAAAAAATTATTTATTTTAATACCGAAACTCCGTTTTTTTACTCCATATTTATTTATTGGTTCTTTCTAATTATTTAAATAACCATGAATTTTTATGTTTCACACCTGCTGGGCGTCCCATGACGGTCATATATTGTTGTACTGTTATAGTATAGTACTAGTAGAGTACAGTATCTGTACCACATCGAATTTAGTACTAAAGTTCATAATGACGACTAAAAAATCTGATAGTAAAGTACCTAAAGTGTTAAAAGTGCGCATAAAGCAACAAAAAATTGATATTTCACCCTCGCGCTTTTACTTGACACTCACAGATCGCGACAACGCGATTTTTTCTGTGCCGATACTATCTACAAAGATCGGCATTACAATGTTTTTTCCTTGTTGCCCATATTTGAAAAATTATTGCGAAGAATGTTTCTTTTAACAACATTATGCAAGATGGTAATCATTACAAGGCGCCGACACAATTTTTTCCCGTAGACCTCCCGTCTCAACGGAGCGATAACGACTGATTTAAGAAACAAACATACGATTACGTTTGAAGTACCGGTGTCATGCGATAGGAGACATGCAATAAAAATGTAGTAAGCGCCAAGCTTCATGCCGGAAATATAAATTCAAAATCGCAAATGTCAGCACTAGGTTATGTGTAAATATAATGAAATATGTATATTCATATTTCGAGTATAAATAGAAAAAACGTGAAAACACTCGTGTCTTTACTTCGTGTTTTTTTTCTATGGACAATCTTTTATTATTTTATTTTTAAACTTAAATCTGTTGAATCTTGAAATACCTTGCAAAATCGAGTCAAAGATTAACAAATTTTCATTTCACTTGCCCTAAAGATACCTGTTATTATTAAAAAAAACTTTTGTACCCTATTCAAGAATTGAAAGGACAAATTGAAGATCATTTTTCTCGATAATATTTCTTTGATAAACTAAAAATCTGTGGCGGATTCTAAGCATGCCAGCTTGCCGCCCTAAGGCAGCAAATATTCGAAGGCCAAACTTTTTCACAGATTTTTATTTGGCTCAAATACATACTCTAAAGATTTTTTTCTATGTGATTTCAATAAATGTTTGAATCGTTTGCATAACTTTCGTTTTTATTCATTTTATTATAATTTAAGCTATGTAAGAAGAAATGTGACGATTTTGTGTAGTTTATAGGAAACACGTTTATATAATATATGAGATATGTAATATTCAGTTTTCTTCTTTAGTACAGTAACAGCCTGTGGATGTCCCACTGCTGAGCAAATCCCTCCTTTCTTTTTTTTGAGGAGAAGGTTTGGAGCTTATTCCACAACGCTGCACCAATGCGGGTTTTCTTTAGTATCCGAGAAAAAAATTAATTAATTAAACTAATAACTTAAAAATATTAAGTAATTAAACTAGTTCCGTCAGGTCTGCGGTAATTATTTTTTTCGTTCGTAATAATTTCCTGTGAGAATCTATTGAAGCAGAACAGATAATGAAAAGTTTAAATCTACTTATTCTATCTAATTATTATCTACTCAATCAATTAATTGATTTTTCTTCTTCTTCGATATTTAAAGTTAAACAATTTTTATATAATGATATATTTAATAATGCATACAACCTAAGCATAATTTATCGTGATCATTTATTAAAATGATAACCACGGTTTTACTTCCCATCACTTACATATCGCGAAAGAAGACAATAATAAAAATTATATATTTTTATGAACCGAATAAGCTTAAATACACGCGATCTTGTTGTGACAATAAAATCTACACTACAAAATAATAGTAATTTAAGTATGTAAAATCGTTGCCAAGCTCGTCGTAAGTAGTTTTTTAACTGTAGCTCATTCTATGTATCGATCTGGCAAGCAGTTAATGTAAAAGTAAAAAATCTAATCTGATCCCTTAAAAGGGTCCAACAAATGCTCCTTGAGAAGCTTACGCGACTAATACGGCTTAATTGAATTGTACACAGAATCTACATTTATTTATATTTTGAAAGAGAAGTTACTAGATCTTTTTAACGAGAGAATTGGACTAAGACAAACATAAAACGTCACATTGAATAACAAACACAAAGAAACATTCACTTTTTTAAGTTATAATATATATAATTTTTGTATTTTTGAAGTATTTTTTTTTTTTTAATTTTATCAATTTCAGAATAATATGCTAATCGTGAAAATAAATTCATTTAGTTTTAACTAATAATTTAAATATTTATATAGAGGTTAATTGAAGAGAGCCGGGCGACATAGCACAAAATTAATATCTGAGTACTAAAAGTAATTAAAAACTATGAGAAAAAATGTCACATCGTCATTAAGAACTAGTACTACTGCTATCTATCTATCGTGGTATATAAATTTTATATAAAATCGTTTTTATAAAATTTATGTATATTTAATATACGTTAAGGGTTTCAAAAACTCACTGATAACTCATTTGAATAATTAACTGCGGAACTTGCAATAATGTTGATAGGAGAGGATTTATTTACAAAGTTACACTCTCAATTGAGTTATCACTAAACACTAGAAAATTATAACTAAAACAGGTAATCATAAAAAATTATACTAGTCTTTAAAGGTGTAAACAACAATAGCCCTAAAATTTTTAACCAAAGGAACCTATATAAGAAAGCTAGTTTTACCCCCAGTTTCGACCCCCTGTACCCCTGACAACTAGTATGCAAAATTTCAAGATGTTCAGTTGATTAGTTTATAAGTACAAGCGTACCAATATACTTTCGCATTTATTATATTAGTTATACTGTATTTTACATACTGTATTTTAATAATTCAATACGATATTTTTTTTTTCTAATAACAAATCTATATACAAATTATTCAAATTACACTATCAATGTCCCAAGCAAAAATTGAGATGAAAATAAACAAAACCAAGTTAGAAATCTCATAAGTTCCAATGTTACCTGTATATATAGACAGAGAGACGAATAATGTACATAAAGAATATTTTGACAAAATGTATGTTTATTCATCACAGAAAGGGAGGCGAACTGATGGCCACTTGTTGGTTAGTGGACATTATCACTATAAAAAATATAAACTATTTTTTTCAACATTAACGTCACTGCCAATCTTAACATTGAATCTATATGGATTTCAACGTCTGTTACTTGCATATTCTATAAAAACAATTGTATATGAATAGACACGTTGTCAAGAAATGGTTTTTAAATAGCTTCATTTTTTAAAAGTTAGCCAGAATACGTCAAACTTAAGAAAGTGCACCAAAGGTTAGCAAAATTTCAGATTTCACACGCGCGTCCCTTACACTTCCCTCTCGACATGCGATCTTATTTTCATGCTTTTTCTATCCAGTTTAAATACAACGACCGGCAGTGTTATATTTAAACGGAATTGATCCTCGCAAAATAAACTAAAATATTCGCAATTTTATTTTACGGGATGTAAAGCAGAACGCAACATCTCTTAAGCGGACCAGGGACCATTTCCGGGCAAGCGTCACTGGATTGACAAGCCGAGATGGCCCTGTGGTAAGAACGCGTGAATCTTAACCGATGATCGTGGGTTCAAACCCGGGCAAGCACCACTGAATTTTCATGTGCTTAATTTGTGATTATAATTCATCTCGTGCTTTACGGTGAAGGAAAACATCGTGAGGAAACCTGCATGTGTCTAATTTCACTGAAGTTCTGCCACATGTGAATTCTACCAACCCGCATTGGAGCAGCGTGGTGGAATAAGCTCTAAACCTTCTCCTCAAAAAGAGGAGAGGAGGCCTTTAGCCCAGCAGTGGGACATTCACAGGCTGTTACGGTCACTGGATTTTCAAATGATTAATTTGTATTTATAATTCATGATGCCCTTAAAGTTAACATCCTTACCTGACATATGTGACAGATAGAGTTATATTATATACATCCTTTAACTCGCACTAGAGCAAGTAGAGGAATAAGCCCCAAATGTTCTCCTTAAGGGGATAGAAGGCGTTTGCTCAGCTGCGGGACAATCACGGATATTTACATAAGAAATATAATTGAATAGCAAAATATAACTCCGTTCATGTTCATCGTTACTTTTTCCAATTTTCCCAACCAAGTTACAAGTTACGATACGTGTTTCATGCCGGCCTCAACTTTTGACGTTTATTTCATTAAACTTTACGCTTTCGCGTATTCTTGATACCTTCCTCTGCCTATCATGTTGCCAATCGCAGGTATACGTAATTAAAATTATTAAACAACTAGCTAATTCATTTAACTCCGTCCGCGTGGAATTATTTTTCACGTAATTTATTTGCCTGCGTCATCAATGTTCTAGGCTGCTTCAATGTTAAATTTCATAACCATTTTATTACGGTTACCTATACTATAAAAAAACCGTAATACCGTTATGGCCGTTAATTGTTACCGTTAAATGTTATGGCCTAGTAACCCAAAATGCGTATGTTTATTGATACATAAATAGTTTTTATTTAATAGCATATAAGCTATATTAGCTAACTTATTTGAAATTAATCTATATTTTATTTTATTCTATTGCCTTACAACAAGTATATGTGAGTCGGTAGCCTTTTATGTACTAAACTTCAAAAAGCTAATGTATTTAATGTATGAACACGAGTAGCTCACAGTACCTAAACCAATATTCCGGCATATAGGAAATAAGTAGGATAGCACTTCCTACTGCTTATAAATAAAATATTAATAAAACAAACTTCCAAATTATATAATCAAAACGAGGTAGTATTCTTACATCTTTCAGTATCACACAAATCTGAAACTAAACTAGTATATAACAAAAACAATTTATATTATGGCCAATATTCCTGACCAAATTGAATATTATACATTCACTTTTTGCCTTTGACCATTGCGATGTGATCATGTTGATCGCAAATAAGCTCATAATTGAAATTCCAAATAATATACATGTATACATAACTACCCATACTGACTATCTACGGGTGAAAATAGATTATTTATTTTTTTGGTTAGAAAAAAGTCCTTATACCTACTGAATCCAATCGAAACTGTCTAAAAACACACAAAAAAATATCTATTGAAATCTAGTTTAGAAGGAGTTTAGGAACATATGCGCGTACCGAATAATTATATCTAATATATAAAAATCTCGTGTCACGTGTTCCTGAAGTCCATTCGCTTACGAAAACATATCGCAAAGGACTTCGTTCCTCCCCGGGTCCCTTCTTCCCCAACCGTACATTGTTTTTTTATTATCGTTTTAATTTACACGGGACTTATATCGTGTCTGCATTTTATGGAGGAAAGTCAAGAAACCGAAATTGTAGCAAGTGTAAATAATGCAATCTTGAAAAATAAGTTAATAAATCATGTAAATTAATTCAAGTATACATTACATACATTCAATATAGACATGATTTGAGTGTTTACTAGTGACAGTATAATCAGAGAAATGGTAGTATAATTATACGCTCAGCGTCATAAAAACTATCGAAAGAAAAGAAAACAAAATCAATGACCATTATTTATCAAGCTACTATAACAATACTTAATATATAGTAGACTCTGTTTTGATTATTTAAAACTTTTAAAGACATTTTTGATGTTTAATTTATTGTTAAAGGGTTTAAATTACTTTGACAACATTCAAAATAAAATCCTTTAAATAATATCATTATTCTGAATCTAATTTAATTATTTAATGCAATAAGTATAACTTAATTTCATTTGAATTCTGTTAGCAGTGCCACCTTTGAACAGACTATGTTTGTTTATATCACAAATTGTTATATAGTTTGTGTGAAATAAATCATCTCGAGTTGTGTAGAATATTAAACTATATTTCAAAAAATATTTAGCAATAATTCAATTTTTCTGTTTGAATAGAAACTGTTAGTAACTTATAATTAAATCGATTGAGAGGCAATAAAAACACGCGGTTGCCTCACTGGAATTATAAAAGGATTAATTTAAATCTTAGGAGTCACGTCAAAATTAAAATTCTCGCGAAAGAAGAAAAATTATGGTGATGGCCAACGATGCGACAGCGAAATAGCCAGCACAAAGATTATGTTCCATTCGTATGTACTATATTTATCAAACCAATTTTCGCCAAATTTCGCCAAACAGCAATATTTAGTATTGTTGTGTTCCGGCTTAAAAGGAGATGGAGCCAGTGTAACTACAGTCACAAGGGAGAATTTAGTTCCCAAGGTTGGTGGTGCATTCGCGATGTATAGTTAATATTTTTATAGTGCCAATGTATATGGATGGGGGTGACCATTTACCAATATTATAAAGAAAACAAATAACGGACCACCTTTTTTTAAAAATTCTTTCTCAGGACAAATGTACGATGAGCCGCCACTCCCACAAAATCCGTACACATAACCTAAGAAAACAATAATAAATAAACGCATGAAAAAATTCGCAGGATAGTGCTTTATACATATACGTATAATGACAATCAATAAGTCGTAAGACCAAACGCTGTCCAATTGTGGCTTAGATTTGGGCACACCATGTTTATCACACGGACAAGTATACGTGGCATGTTCTCAGTTGGGCATCGAGCTTATTTGTGTTGGCTAAAGACGGACTGACAAAAAATATCGTACACTCAATTGCTTTTCGAAATTAATTAACTGCTTTAGGATAAAATTACTTTTTTTCACTTTACATTTTACTTTTAATCAAACAATGAATATGTCCATTACATTAATGAAATACAATGAATTGTGAAAATGAATGGTAGTGTATTTTGTTTTTATCGGCGGCTATCGTCTACAGCGCTCCTTTCCTTTTTCTGTCATAGATCCCATCCCCACACACAATAAATTCGTTACTTTTTATTTAAAATCCTAAATATACAGTAAATATAATTTATATGGCAAAACAACGTTTGCCGGGTCAGCTAGTACATATATAAAGATAATAAATATAAATTTATTATATTTCAACATTTATGATTCTGCTTAAAAAATACGTATAAGCCTAGAAAAACCATATCCGAATCTCTCAATAGCTCAATAGGTTGAATATTTAAATAAATTACACATTATTTCGGTATTTCATTTGTATGGATAACTCAACCCACGTCCTTATTGAGAAAGCACCCTACAATTATAAGAATAAAACACAGTGCAAACTTTCACTTCATTTTAAAAAGAAGAACTGACTTGACTGTAGTTAAAATTTGAGGTATTACAATTGTTTTTACTTACTTAGTGGTAGGGCTTTGTAAAGGATGATTAATTTTATTGCCAATGTCACCCTTGCTAATATTATGAATACGAAAATTTGTTAGTTTGTTACGCTTTCAAGTTTTACGTCTTAACTGGTCAACTGATCATTATAAAATCTTGCATACACGTTGTCAGGCGTGCAGAAAAGTACTTAAGGTATTTAACTCCTCCCTTCTCCTACCCGCGCGCGGAAACTTACTCTATATTTAAAATAGAGTAAGTTATATACATTAATAAAAAAAACAACACTTAATTTATTTGAGAATAGTTTAAATTGTACTGTGCTAATGTTTATACATTGCCTGAAGCTCACAAAAGGCAATGCACTCATTATAGTCAAATGAAAACTTTACATAACGTATAGCTAATGTTGTTTAATTTAGCAGAGTATTACACACAGCAAGACAACAACGGAGACGGTCAATTAGTATAATTTCGTGCAATGGAATAGTGTATGTTTCTCACAAACAAATGATAAACTCGAATGTTGCACCCTTAGAGCTTTCTACTATAAATATGTACAATACAATATGTGTCCTGTGTCGGTATTCAAAGTCGTAGGTTCGATTCTGATCCCTTTTTCAGTTATGACATAATCTATGTCCCCACTCTTAACATAAGTATAGCTCTAACTGGAACGAAAATTGAAGTATTATTTATTTCTTAAAAGTTGGGTAATATTCTTTAAAAATAAAATTTTCAATAATAATGTTTTGAACGAAAGCTATCATCTTTATAAGCTTTTTTAAATTCCGTACATTAAGGATAATAATCTATTCTGGAGATGAAATTACCTTGTGAACACAAAACGATTTTTTTTTAATTTTGAATTTGTTTTCTGGCAGACGTCTGTTATTCTGTCTGTTTGTATGCAAATTTAGTTGCTTACCACACAAAAAGTACGAAGAATATGTTAGCACAATTTTCATCATATTTTTCACCATTTTTTATTCCATAGATATTCATAATTTTTGTTCCAATTCACAAAAAAAAGTTGTATTAGTTTACAATATTTATTTGTAATTTCTTATGTTGCTGTAATTTTGGATTGGATTTTTTGATTTTTCGTTTGTGCCATTATAATGCTGACCTTCTGACCAATTACGATTACAGTTGGAAATAGTCCAACGAAAAAAAGAATTTGTGACATAAATCCGATATAACCGGAAAAAGATCAGACGCGGCTTTACGTGGCTTATGTGTAATAATAAACAAACAAAAAACGACAAGGCACGATACAATACGACAAGACACGACTATATCTATTCAGTAGGTAATCGTTATTCATGAAATTTGTACCAAAGTTCATGAATAAACCATAAATAAAATCATATGAAATTAATATAAGTCTATGCAATATTCATCAATGGAAAAATCTAGATTATAAATCTTTTTACATTAATTAAGTTATTAAATAAAAGTTTTCCGCTACTGTAAGTAATAAAAATAATTATATTTGTAATTATAATTATATTTATTAAAGCACAAAAGACAACTGAAACCCCAATATACAATAACAAATAATAATAACATAACCACTATGTACTCTGTGCGTCAACTGACAGCTGCCAATTGAAATCTAATGACAATTGATGTCAAATAAAATCGTAAATACAAAAAAGTAGAACCTGCACTGCAAGTGTAATTAGAATTCTGTACATCTACAAATATTACACATAGATTAAACTGAATTTTTCATCGTATTCACGATATTAAAGACTTAAAACCAATTTAAAAATGTCGTTCTTGGTAAAACACTGTGTTCGAAGGGTATGATAACATAAGTTTTATTCCTATCATAAATAAATAATTAGTCTAACCTTTATAACACATTCATAAGATAATGGTTTTTTCAATAGGTATTAGCTCCAGCAGTGGCAATATCAAAAAAATCATCTTTTTCCACAAGTAAGTATTACATAATCAAAAATCGCCGGTGCGGTAATTTTATTTTATTAATTTACTTTTTACTGCGACACTTTAAAACCTAATATAATTTTAATCTGGTAATGTAAATGGTAATTTATTTTTACAAACATATACTTACAACTTTTTTATTTTAATAAAAGAACAACCTATCTATTTTAGAACTAGATAAATGGTAACCTTTTTTTATTATTAAATTATCACTTATATTTTTTCCAGCTTCTGCCATCTTTGCTCCAAGAGTACAAAAGCCTGCCCCCGACTTTTCCGCTACAGCGGTAGTAAATGGAGAATTCAATCAGTTGAAACTTGCTGATTTTAATGGAAAATATGTTGTTCTCGTCTTTTACCCATTGGACTTGTAAGTTACATACATATTAGCATTATACATTTTTGTTATACATTTACTTCTCATTAACTAAGCCTATTTTAAATTTTAGTAAAATAAACATCATTTTATTATACCACCAGTAAATTTTAATTACAAAAACCCTCGAAAATCCAGCTTAACTTGAAAGATATTGATAGATGATTAATTAAGTGGAAGTTAAGCTTACCAGTAAATTTTAATTGCAAAAACCCTCGAAAATCCAGCTTAACTTGAAAGATATTGATAGATGATTAATTAAGTGGAAGTTAAGCTTACTGGTGGTAGGGCTTTGTGCAAGCTCGTCGGGGTAGGTACCACCCACTCATCAGATATTCTACCGCAAAACAGCAATACTTGATATTGTTGTGTTCCGGTTTGAAGGGTGAGCGAGCCAGTGTAATTACAGGCACAAGGGACATAAAATCTTAGTTGCCAAGGTTGGTGGCGCATTGGCTATAAGCGATGGTTGACATTTCTTACAATGCCAATGTCTAAGGGCGTTTGGTGACCACTTACCATCAGATGGCCCATATGCTCGTCCACCTTCCTATTCTATAAAAAAAAAAAAAAGCTCTAATGCCACAAAAATAATCCATGTAACATTTACATTATTTAGAGCAAACTGTCCTCCTGTGACGGGACGGTTGGTGTGGTTTGTAGTTTCACGCCGAAGGTTGTGGGTTTGATTCCCACTAAGGACAGACATTTGTGTGCATGAACATGTCTGTTTGTCCTGAGTCTGGTTGTAATTATCTATACATATGTATAAGTATGTATTTACAAAAGAAAAGTAGCATATGTAGTATATCAGTTGTATGTTTTCCATAGTACAAGCTCTGCTTAGTTTGGGATCAGATGGCCGTGTGTGAATAATGTCTCAGAATATTACTATATTATTATTTCTATTATTCATAATAATCATATTCATGGACACATTTACCAGGAAGAAATACATTATAATAAACATATACACTATTGATTTATCCTTAGACAGCTTAGACACCTTACAAAACGTCGGCTCAAATTCTATTGTTTTTTTTTTATTTTCTATTATTTTTACATTGTTGATCAAATTAATTTGAAACTTCGTCCAGTCTATTTAGTTATCAAATTATGTTTTTGTTAATACATGCATCTAGATATCTGGCATAGCATCGTCAACATATGTTAAGTATATATAAGAGACACATGTTACATATTGTATTAGTTTGATTTTAAATGAAATAAATTTCGTAAAATGTAATACCAGTCAATATTAAATGGATTTTGAAGAATACATTATTCATTTGAATAATAATTGGAAATAATTAAAAATAAGGAAGCATACAAAATAAACCAACTTATAGTCTGATCGAAACTACGAATTCGGCTTTGGTCAACTTCGACCGATATGAAGAATTTTCATACCCAATTTCATTGAAGCAATGAATTTTAGAAAAATTTATAAAGAAGAAATCTCTACTAGATCAACCATATATCATTGAAATTAGACACATGCAGGTTTCTTTAGACACAAGCACGAGATTAATTTTAATCACAAATTAAGCACATGAAAATTCAGTGGTGCCAGCGAGTTTGAACCCACATCGGTTTAGATTCACGCGTTCTTACCCAGTGGTAAGACGCCCAGTGGCCATCTCAGCTTTTTTACTATTACAGTTTTACTGAATAGATATTTCTTTATTCCAGCACATTTGTATGCCCAACTGAACTAATAGCATTCAGTGACAGGTCGAAAGATTTCGCCAGTATTGATTGTCAAGTAATCGGCGTCTCAACTGATTCGGAATTCAGCCATCTTGCTTGGATTAATACACCACGAAAGGTAAACAATTCGCAATTATTTTTTTTAAATACAATTGCAATTACGTTTCAACATTAATGTCAAAATTAGTTTTTAGTCTTGTTTATGCATTACTCTAGATTAATATTATGAAGGCGAAAGTGTCTCTGTCTGTTACGCTTTCACGGCTAGGACCGCTGCACCATTTTTGATAAAATTTGGTATGAAGCAAAATGGAACTCTAAAGGAGGACAGATTTTCATCAACACCTACCCACTCCCCAATAGCGGACGGGCGAACCTTGGGGTAAAAACTGATCAAAGATATTAAAATGAACCCATCGACGATTTACTACTTTTACTTTCTGGTTTGACATAAACATAAATTTTAATTAATAATAACTATAATGGACAGAATACTTTGATCTTAATTGAAGTTTTTTTATATTTTAACTATAAACAATATAAGTACCTACTATGTTTTGTTTTTTTAATTTTGTTTTTATATTCGTTAGTTCTTAGTAAACACCTTATATTAACTACACCGAGTTTCACAGACTTTATTTAATAAATCAAAAAAAAAACAATCGTGCTAGGCGGTATATACTTATGTCCAAACATACCCGAAGTGACAGCAAATTAATCTCCAAACATACTGCTTACATAGAGACGCTTGACATGGAGACTGGAGTGTACGAAGCTAAATGAGTTGAGATATGTAAACTGTATTCATATGTTCAACTGTATCATATATATAGTCATTGTAAATTTCTTTATTATAATATTTCTCATTGATTATTTTAGGATGGAGGCTTAGGAAAACTAGATATACCCTTATTGGCGGATTACCAAAAGAAAATGTCTCAAGATTACGAAGTGCTGCTGGAAAGTGGATTTGCCTTACGTGGTAAGAAATAATATTTAAATAAAATAAACTACGAATGTCTGGGTAGTGGCATTGATGCCAACTTGGGGGTTTTCACCGCAAATTTAAGGGGATTCAAGACTTTTAGGGGGTTTATTATTCAAGATTTTTTGTTTTTTCTTTAAAAAAGCGCACGACTCTATGCAATTTATATTAAGCCCCGAACCCAACTAACAAACTTAACCAAATATAATGTAACGTAGTTTTGGCGTACGTTACATGGTTGCTTTGCTTTAAAATAAATACGACATATTTATTAAAATTATAACCTAAAAACATTAGTTTGTGTCAATTGACTTTGACAGGTGCAACTATAATTATGTTTATTCAACATTTGAAAAATACCGCTAAATTTGACGTCTCGTCGTAATGCAAATTTTTATGCATTATGCATTTTCGAACTAATTTTAATTTATTATCTTTGAGATCTTCACTTCACTTCCGGTCATTGGGTCGTAATGGTGACCTAAATTAGTTTTTGCAGTTTTTGTAACTTGTATTTTTTTGTAAACTCATAATATTGTTTAAAAGTACTGTTTTCATGAACAATATTCCACATTTTGGTTAAATTAATTATAATCCATATTGGATTGTTTAAATAATCGTGGATTTGATATTATCCTGGTAAACCTCGTGGGAATAAAATTAAAATTGGATTCTTAAGAAACCTACTCTTGGAAGATTTATTTCAAGATGTCTTCATGATATTCTTGGGAAAGACTTCAAGGAGGTTTAAACTTTAATTAAGTAACTTAAAGAACTGGACTATGGTATGTAATTTCTACATATTATTTTCGCTGCTGTAGTGGAACCGTGTGATCTATATAAACTGTAATTTAATGTTTTATTTAAAAAAAAAAAGGTTGGCATTCAAAAGGATTCAAAAAAAAAGGTTACATATTGTAACTTTGTATTTAGTTTGGAAAATTATACTTTGATATTATTTATATTCATAACATTAATTTTGCATTCATTTAAATAACAACTTATTGTTTGTTAAACTTATTTTAAAATTTTACTTTGGCACTTGTTAAGAATTTAAAAATAAAAAAGAAAAGAAGTTATTAGATGTAACTTAATTATATTAACTTTAAACGGATGTAATCATCCTGGCGCCCAAGCATTTTTCATTTTGGAATTAATAATTTAGAAAATAGATTTACTGTCCCTTTGGTAAATCGATATTGTAATAATATGGGTACTCATTCTGACTTCCGGAGCACTAATCTTTAGAGGTTTGTTTAATTTCTATTTTTCCATCTCTACCGATTTTTAGTTTTATTTGCCTCTTTAAAACTTTAAATTTAACTTAGCAATTTCTCAACTACAACCCATTTACATAAAAAATTTATATTACAATAAATTCCAAGCGTGACTATAACTGAAAATTAAAAAACTATAATATATTGAGATTGAAATAATAGCTCCTGTTGAGCTATTATTCAGCGTGCTTGTACAACACGTAGGAGGCTCGGGCTTCGAGTTCTGGTCACTGAATGAAAAATAAAAATCGTTTAATTTCATTGTTATCATCATTAATATTATTAGGTCATTAATTAATGTATGTAAATGTGTAAAATACACCCGCATAAATACAACAGCAATTTTATACTTCTATGAATGTATTTTTAATTTGTATTTTAAATTACCTCTCAAAATGAGTGTACAACAAAAGATTTAGGAATTTTAAACGAAATTTAGGGGAACTTGAAGTTGGTTCCAGGGGGAATAACACTGGCTCACTCACCCTTCAAACCGGAACACAAAACTACCAAGTACTGCTGTTTTGCGGTAGAATATCTGATGAGTGCGTGGTACCTACCCAGATGAGCTTGCACAAAGCTCTACCACCAGTAAATTACATTATTATTATTGTTGATTACAGGTCTATTCATAATTGACAGAAATGGAATACTGAGACATATGTCAGTGAATGATTTGCCTGTCGGCCGTTCAGTAGAAGAAACCCTTAGATTGGTTAAAGCATTCCAATTTGCCGACAAGCACGGAGAAGGTATGAACATTTTATGATAAAAATTTAGAACGTTCAATCTGAGTTGAAATTAATAAGATTTTTTATGTCTTTTTTTATAACTCAAATTACTTCGAAATTTCATACGATTTGTGACTTCGAAATTTAGAAAAAGTTCTTTATTGGGACGCTTTTGAATTACGCACGTGCATTTGTTCCATTCGTAACTTGTTTTTTGAATATAAAAATCAGGTTTTATTTTCATTAAAAAATTAATATTTCAATTAATGTATGTTGCATATAACATTGTGTCATATTTATTATAATTATAGAAATTAATTCCTATTTCAGTGTGCCCAGCTAACTGGAATCCCGACTCGAATGCTGATACAATCAAACCAAACCCCAAGGGCAGCAAGGAATACTTCCAAAAAGCCAACTAAGGCAAACCATAATAAAGATATTAATTATTGATAGAAACCAAAAATAAGTGAAACTTATTTTGTCATAAGATTAAATGTATGTAACATGATATTGTTGTCACAGATAAAAAATATGTATTGTAAACAAATTTGAAAAAGTTTCAAAACATTGCCATAATGTCACAGGTAAATGACATTATATAGTCATATTAAAACTTAATTTTTAATAACTCTTGTTTATAATTTTGTTAGAATTGTAAAGAAGCATTTTATTATTATTAAAAAAAACAGCGTTTGCTGAAAATTTTAATAAATAGGTTTTAAAATCGAACCTGTTTTTATTCATAGTCCTGTTTTATACATCTTTAGAATATATATTCATGTTGAGTGCTAATACTTTTGTACAATAAAATTATTGCTATCTCACACCAATGTGTTGGATTAAAAAGGATAAAAAATCTGACAAATTAGTTATAACACCAGATAATATACATCGCTTTTAGACGTAAGTAGTATAATTCTGCAGAAGGGCAAATGGGCCACCTGATGGTAAGTGGTCACCTACGCCCATAGATTTTGGCAGTGTAAAAATTATAACCGTCGTTTATATCGCCAATGCGCCACCAACCTTGGGGACAAAGATGTTGTTTCCCTCGTGCCTGTATTTACACTGGCTCACTTACCGTTCAAACCGGAACACAACAATTCTAAGTACTGCTATTTTGCAGTAGAAAACCTACCCATACAAGCTTGTACAAAGCCCTACCACAAGTAATGAAAGACCAAACCAAATATGGCACTTTTTTCTACAAATTTCTACAATCGGATACTAAAATTTACCATGTAAAAATTATCTTTAATTTAACACATTGACTGCCAACATTAGCTAAAATAAGGTAGTAACAGCCTGTTAATGTCCCACTGCTGGGCTAAGGCCTCCTCTCCCTTTTGAGAAGGTTTGGTTTGGAGCTTATTTCACCACGCTGCTCCAATGCTCCTATTTATGGTAATAAAAAAAAATAGTCATGTATATTTGATTTAATTTCATTAGATATAAGTTTGACACATAATATCACTCTTAAAGTATTATTACATGAATAATAACATTTATTTTGGCAAACTATGTTCTAACTTTTGATTTTGATTGAGATTAAGTTATTTGCTAAGTTGAAGTGAAGACAATTTTAAGATAAAATTTTCGGTGTGATGTTTCTTATATAAGGAATTATTTCAGTTTTCTTACATTTATACTAAATTGCATGCACTTAAATTTCATCAACAACAAACACTTTTACTTTTCTCTATATGTACATATATAGTTTATCAGATTATGTATATTACCCTAATCCGGTTATAAATTTTAAAGTCCTCTAAATATAACAGTATTATTATAGAATGCATAAAACATTGAGATAACTCTGATTCTATAGTTTTACAACACATCTTAATCTTATGAGTTTTGTGCCTTAATATTACTTTAAAAAAACAGTCTTTGTAAGTACTAGATTGTACCAAATATTTACCTTTATTTTGTAAAATAAAATATTGCTTTATTTAAATTTTTGTTCTTATTATTCTATGTTTGTAGCTAAGTACTTCACAGTAATATAACAATGGTTATTTTAATATGTATTAATATCAATGAGAACAATTTAGTTCAAAAGTACATATAATAAAGTTAAACTTGTCTATCAAAAACATGATTACAATTTGGAGCAAAAACGTTACACATCTACCAAGATATATGTTATACATATAGGTATATTTTTAATACTCTTTCGGTTAAATTTTTAAACATTTATCAGTATATTTTCTGACATTGAAACTACATTCTCATATAAAATTTTTTACAGAAAATTATCGTTCTTTTCAATTTAATTGCAAATTTCAGTTCCTTTAAAATGGAAATTATAGGATACCTCAGGAATGATCATCATCAGAATCTGAAAACTCGGATTCATCTGTTTCAGAATCTGATGAGTCACTGCTTGATTCAGACGAATCAGAATCAATGTCATTTCCGTCATTAACTTTGTTAAGCCCAGGTATTAAAGACATAGATGCCATTTTAACAGCCATTTCATTTTCCAAAATCTGAAATTCTTCCTGTTGTACCATTTCTGCAGCAGCCTCTAGTTCTTCAAGCTCTAGTTCAACATCTTTCTTTGTTATTTCAATATTTGCAATGTTATCACACAACTGAACAAACTTGTCTTGGGAGCATTGCTGAAGAAATATTAAGTAATCCTTCATATATATTTGGTTTAAAATGTATCTTGCATCGTCGCTTTGATTAAACATCTGATAAATATCAATGACACATTTGATAATAAACTTCTTTCCATGTTTTAACAGAGATACAAGATCATTCTTTACTTTGTTACATATTTCAAAGTTCCGAAGTATGGGATAAACAAGGGCTCGTCTATAGCAAGCTATGAGAACTTCTTTCATATCCTTAAAAACACAAAACCAGCTTAGAGTTGCTGACAATTTATTGATTGTCCAGCTTGATTCAACAGTACTTTCATTTAATGTTGTCCTCTTATCATAACAATAGCCATAGAGTATATCCACAAGCCCAAGAAACACTTGCCTATGCTCACTTTTGGTTAAAATATAATGCTTATTTGGTAACTCTTTTAATAAGCTTATCTCTTCTTCAGTAAAATCAGCATCTTTATTGAAATCCAGACTTTCCCAAAATATAGTTGCATGTAAATATGGAGCTACAAGTTCATCACAATGTAAATCTGCTAAATAATGATCTGAAGAAAATTTTATAAATTCATATTGTTCTCTTAGTGAATTTCGTTTACCTATAGGATGTTGCTCAGGCCATTTGAGTTCAAAAATTTTTGGAAATTCCATACCAATTTCTTTGAACTCGGTTGAAATTTTACTAGCAAACCCGTATGTATATTTTTCATCAACTTCATTCTCATCGCTTTCCTCTTCCTCAATCGTAACTCCTCCCTCTTCCAACATCTCAACTAAATTCGGATTTAAGTCAGGAATATGCCGAGGAGCCAATAAACTGGTAATCATATCGAGATTCTCAAAATGTTCTCCTGGAGTTTCTTTATCAAATGAGAGAATAAAATCACCTGAATCACATGTATATGAACCCTTTGAGCTGTCGTTTTCAACAATTTTACCAGGCAGACGAAGTCTAAGAAAATACGGACTGGATACGAATAAGAAATTCTCACCATCAATATCGATCTCAGTTTCGCCGATATTTGTGTACGGTGCATGCACCGTAATATACACTCGATTTTCGTCTTGTTGTAACTTAAACCGTGGAGTTAGCATCTTGAAGAACTACGAATTCAACTAGAGATTAATATTTATATAGGAAAAAGACGAAAAAACAAGGCAATCAATTTCCTATTAAATGCCACCGATCGCAATACATCATAAACACTAAATATTTGAGTCTGAATGAGCACCTACTTACGGACACAGGCTCAAGCCATTAGAATAATCACCACTTAGTTTTTTGTATTATTATTGTTTTCTTTGCCTGGCGAGTGGCGTGTATCTACACTAGTTGAGCGGCAGTGCAACAACGTGATCAATAAAATGTGCTGTAGTGGTTATAATTTATACACATACCTATATACACTCTGTGAATGTGACATTTATATCAAAACAGTTGCGCTGCACAGTGCTGCCATTATTCATTATTAAATTCTGATTTCTTCGATACTCAAACACTTATATTTTTTAAATTTAACAAATAAACTATCTATATCATTCAGTACAACTTTCTTTACAATTGTTGTAATTAATCATTAAAAGGTCAGTAAATTCAATATATTCATAAACTTATAAAGTGTGTTTTACCCCAAAAATCTAGAAATTTCTCGCAGATTAGCAGCATCCACGCAACCTGCGTCCTTATATGCATTTATAATGCATACATGCGTCCTTATATACATCCTGCTGTCCTTATATGCATTTCGTTAAACGCATTTTATTTACCTATTCATTTGGTTATACTATAACCTTACTCCCACTTAAATATCAATAAAATATATGAAACATTTTTTTTGTGTAAGAGTAAGGCTTGCAGGTGCGTTGCTGGCCTCTAAGAAATGAGTAGTCCTTTTCTTGAAGGCTTCGATGTTATACCGGTTCAGAAGAGCTCCGGCGAAAACTTTCATATAATTATTATACACTACCATAGCATACTAATTCAATAAATAGAATTAAATTTTTTCCGTATATATTATCAATAAAAACAAGTAGATATTTTCGTGATTCAAGCTGCTTTATGTTAAATGCGCTCAAAGAGAAAAAAAATACCTACATCTTTTTAAAAAAAGGTAAATCGCTTTAAATTGTTGCTTATGTACTTTTTTAATAATAAAAATATGTATTTTATTATATTGTTTCATGCCTTATATGTGCCGTGGAGTGCCGGCTTAGAGTAGTACTCCCCCTATCTCATCCCGTGGGTGCCGTAAGAGGCGACTGAGGGACGGGGAAAAGGGGGGATGGGCAGCAGCGTCCCCCCCATAAGCATTTTACCCCTCTACGGCACTCGCCAACACGCCTACTCAGCGCGGCGAGTATGAGCAAACCCTCCTATATGGTAGATGTGCTCAAAAGAAGGCCCCCAGTTACCGGCAAGCCCGCTAAACCCGATCAAGGTAGCAGTCGCAGTATCGGCAGGGCAGGGGGTGCAAAGAATCACCGGTGCATGCATGCAATGGAACTTGAAAATCAATTTACCACGTTGGAACAATAAAAACAAAACAAAGCTCCGGGAGAAGACGGAATCACAAGAGTTTTGCTTAAGGCAGGCGGGACTCTGGTCCTGAAAGAGCTAGCGAGCCTCTTTAATTCCGTCATCCAACATGGCAAGACCCCGGAAACGTGGAGCGGGAGTGAGGTGGTACTGTTTTACAAGAAAGGTGGTCTATTCTCAAGAGTCGTCACGAATCGTCTCACCAGATGACTTGACGAGTTCCAGCCCCCAGAGCAAGCCCGCTTTCGATCAGGCTACAGCACCGTGGACCACATCCATACTGTTCGGCAGATTGTGCAGAAGACCAAAGAGTACAATCAGCCGCTGTGTATGGCATTTGTGGACTACGAGAAAGCCTTCGACTCCATCGAAACCTGGGCAGTGCTCGACTCATTGCAGAGATGTAATATCGATTAGAGATATATCGAGGTACTGAGATGTCTGTACAACGGCGCTATAATAATTGTCCACATCCAGGACTGTAAGACTAAGGTGATCCAACTGTGCAGAGGGGTGAGATAGGGGTGTTATATCCCCGAAATTGTTCACCAACGCGTTGGAAGAGGTTTTCAAGACGCTGGATTGGACTGAGTATGGAGTCAATGTAAACGGCGAGTACATCTCACACCTTCGATTTGCCGATGATATCGTCATCATAGCAGAGTCGCTGGAACAACTCACCGAAATGCTGCGTAGCCTAGGCGAGTCTTCCCGGCGTGTCGGTCTCGGTATGAATTTGACAAGACCGAGGTCATGCATGTTCAATAGGTATGTCGTGCCGGGACCGATATACATCGAGGGGAAACCTCTCGAAGTTGTTAGTGAATATACCTAGGATAGATCATACAAGTCGGCAGGAACAACTTAGAGAAGGAAGCCGATCGAAGAATTCGCTTGGGAGGGCAGCATTTGGCAACCTTCGTCAAGTCTTCAAGTCGTCTATACCGCAATGTTTGAAGACGAAAGTCTTCAACCAGTGCGTTTTACCTGCCATGACATACTGTGCCGAAACGTGGACACTAACTGCGGGACTAGTCCACAAATTCAAAGTCGCTCAGCGTGCTATGGAGCGAGCTATGTTTTGAGTATCTTTGAAGGATAAGATCAGAAATGAGATTATCCGGAAAAGAACCGTTGTCACCAACATAGCTTGCAAAATTAGCAGGCTGGCAGTGGGCTGGTGACGTATGTCGTAGGACCGATAGGCGTTGGAGCAGACGAGTCCTAGAGTGGAGATCGCGGATCGGCAAACGCAGACCTTAAGAAGGTGGCGGGCATTGACTGGATGCGGAAGGCGGAGGACCGGGAACTTTGGCGCACCTTGGGAGAAGTCTATGTTCAGCAGTGGACAATCATTGGCTGTTGATGATGATGATACCTTGTAATCAAAAGGAATAGAAACCGCTGTCGATAAAGAAAATTTATATTCAACAGCAAATCAAAGTCGAATTGATAATTCAAATGCTTATCAAAATGCTTATTTACCGCACTCACTAGATCCGTCTGTCAAAAAGTTAATAACCAAATGGACAGAGTATAAAAAATTCTTATTTTTCGATGCTTAAGTGTATTTTATCTACAATATTATATTACATATAAGCTATGTATATAATCTTAAATACCTTTATAATCATTAATAATGAAAAATAATTCCATTAAATAAACAAGATATTTTGATGAAGTAATTTTATAGTTGGATATCTAATTTTTATTGTAAATAATAATTATTAAGGAGTATAATTTGTGCGCGGATTGTAATAACAAAAAAGGATGCTAATACTTTCTAAAAAACGTATCGGTATTAATTTCATGTCTTGATTGAAAAAATTGCATTTTTGGATGGAAAAACAGAATTATGCTTTTAGATTATTGATTGATTGATTGATATTAATTATCGTTATTTAGTAAATTATTAATATTATTGATTATATGAAAGGGCAAATGACTGTGTTAATAAGCATGCCATCTACACGTGTTAAGGAATTTAATCTAGCTTAAAATTGTGTAAGTTCGTAATATTAATATATGTCCTGATTATATTGTGTTTGTGTAAAATAAAAATTGTTTTAAAATGCCTTAACAATCTTATATTGTTCATCTTAAAGCTAGTGTAGCTAATATGCTGGTAATATACAAATAAACATTATAATCTGTATAATGTATAATAAAACAGAGGTATTAATTAAAACATAATAATAGTATATCCAGATCACCCACGTAAAAATATTAAGGCAGAAGCGAAGTGAAAGTGAACAGTGTAGGACGAATGTTACGGTCATTAACATATTGTTTTCCTAATCCGTTTATTTTCGGCTACCCCTCGCGCAAAGTATCATTCGTAAGTTGATAATGAACGGGAAGTCGTGCTTCCAGGTTTATTTATAACCGTAGAATTTTTATCTTACAACCATCGGCGCAGTGTTCGTGGTTAGAAGTTACGATTAGAAATTTTATTATTTTTGAAAATCTTTATAATAGTAATAAATAGATTAACTTTTTATGTTAAAGTTCAGATTTTTCTTATTATAATTCGATAAATGTTGCGATTTGCAAAAATAAAATCATCATAATAAAAACATTGTTGACATGACATGTTGACAGATGAGTGGACTTAAAAAAATTACGAATCGTAGTTTAAAAACATTTTTAATTTTATTTCGAATAGCTTGAAAAATTTTGGAATAAAAGTGAAAATAAATTCAGTTATAAGTGACGTCTCATAAAACAATGCCTTCGGGCCGCAAAAGGTGGAATCTCCATGGTAAGAATAAAACATATCCATATTATAACAATATAAACTTTTGCAATCACTACGCATTAAAATTTACAAGTCTTATTTTATTTTTAAAACTAATAATGCTTAATTTTCCTTAAGTTTGATTAATATGTTTATGAAGTTTTAAGTTTATTTTTTCTGAAGTAATGTTGTATGTTGTTGACCTTGTCTTTTTATTTTGTGGGAATAAAAAGAAAAATAGGATGAAATAATTAAAACTTTGATGGCAATTTTAATAAAGTTATAAAAGAGATTTCGGTATGCAGAAAAAATTACTCTGTATTTACACCTGAATACTAGTTTTATTAACAATATTTCAAGAAACTTAAAATTAATATCAACATAGGTTAATCAAGAACATAATATTTACACTCCATGGTTAAGGTTTTGCATGATCACAGATAATATACTTTTTGAGGGTTAACTTCCTTCAGATGGACCACAAGGCTCTTTAAGGAGGTTGCGCAACCAGCTTGCTGAAGATGGGTGTGCTGAGTCTCAAGTGGTTCTCGCAAAACAACTATTAGAAGAAAAATGTGGTAATTAACTAAATTATGTATATGGTCTCAGTAGAGAAGTCACCGAGTCTCAAAATGGCTCTTTTAAGTTACAATTGTCATAAAACTTATCAATTATGTTTAAATTTTTCAATGTCAATAGGCTTCTTAGTTTTTTATTTAGAAAGTAAGGAAAGACATTAATTTGATGCTTATTTTTTGACGTTTTAAATTAATTATTTAATTCTTATATCTGAGTAAACTTATTATTTTTTTTCTCTTTTTCACTTCTAGATATACACACAATACAAGTATATTCTTAGTTACATTTTAACTAATTAAACATAAGGTCTATCAAAATTTTCTTTGTTATGGAATTAAAATATCTAAGGCGACACGAATTATATTTAAGTAAAAAATTAGTAAATCAAGGAATTAATTTGATTACTTTAGTTTTGGAACCTTATTTAAAAAACTAAATATATGTTCTTTTGGATGAAACTCTAAATACTGAAACATCTAATATGAAAAAAAAATGTGACTAAAAAATAATTTTAATACTTGCATCTCTCTTTTTCGAAATATTGATCTATGGGGACAATATACATGTTTTATATTTCAAATTTATTTGTCCTTTAAATATGTATGACTAAAGTTGTCATAAGCTAAATAAGTAGCTTTATGATATTTGTAAATAATAATAATAAGTTTTGGGTATAACATAATACAGTATAAGCATAGAAGTTAAAAATAAATAAAATAACAATTATTTTATATAAGCTTAATGAGTCACTTATTACAGGAATAACATTGAAATTATTATATTTATTTCTTTAGAACTGGAGGCTGATAAGATATCGAATTTCAAACAGGCATTGGAATGGCTTATTTGTGCTACTGAGCAAGCTCATCCTGAAGCTAGAAGAATGCTCCGAAGGTGATATATCATATGATTTGTTAATTTTAAATAATTTATTTTTAATTTTGTCTATAAATTAGTTCAGAATATTTTATTGTCCATTATTGAAAATATGCTTATATGCATAATAGTATTTTTAATCAAGCCTGGTTTTTAATCAAGCCTTGAAAAACACAAATACAGGTTTCATTTGCAAGCTGTTATGAGGCTTTGTAAGGCTCGAAAAGTCTTTTTTTAAGTGTAGTATGATTAAAATCCAACAAAAGATTAAAAAGAAAATCTTTTTCTTCCTCTTGGTTTCAATTCAGAACTGTAAATTATATTTTTTTTTATATCAATTGTATTTTTATTATGTCTTTCCATAAATGTATTAGAGTAATAAAAAAATGTTTTTTTTTTTCTTCGCTTTACTGGCGTGTATCTACGCTATTCGAGCGCAAAATATTCTGCCAATGTCACATATAAAATAGATGACACATATTATATGAGATTATTCAGTTTCAAATTTTGAGAAAAAAAAATGTTACTGGCTAGTGACAATTAGTTTCATTTTAAATATTATGTCAAAGTCAATTTATGTCACCTCAGTCTTAGAATTTTAATATATATTTTTTTTAATTTATTATACTTACATGAATGCAAGTCATAAATCAAGATAATAAAACAAAATCCAATATAAAAAAAAAATCCTGTTTCGTTTTATTGCCTTGTTAATAATGCATTATTTGAGAAATGACATGAGGTAAACATGATTATTGTATATATTATCATTCCTCAATCAAAAAACAATAAACAATTGTAATTGTTTGATCTTAAACCATAATGCATTGCTTTTTTTTAATCGAATAACGCAAGTACAGCTTTATAAATGTGTGGAAATCATAATGATTTTGCTATTTGGAAAATAAGGTGGGATAAAGTCCGCGTGGAGCTCCATAAATTCATGTGAGATTGTGGTATAAACTAGTCAAAGTTAAAATCTATTCCATAGGTTGATAGGGCTTTGTGCAAGTCATCACATATTCTACTGCTAAACAGCAATACCGGTTTGGAGGGTGAGTAAATCATTGTAGAGGCACGAGGTACATGACATCTTAGTCCCTAAAACTGGTGGTATATTGATGTAAGGAATGGTTAATAATTCTTGCAGTGCCAAAGTGTATGGGCGGTGGTGGACACTTATAGATGGCCCATGTCTGAGAGGATCTGGCAGGATATACTACCACATATGTTTTTCACCAACCAGCATTGGATTAGCCTGGCTTTTACCTTGGAGATTTACAGGCTGTTATTTTTATAGATTATTTTGATTTGTTAACAGGTGTATAAGAAGTGGCGTGATAGACGAAGACAGCGCTCCGATAGTGAGAGCAAAATCGTGCTTAGCGGCCAGCCGTCAAGAGACAGTGGCAAGGAAAGCGGCCAGGGATCTATTCGCAAGGTAAAAGAAAAATACAAAGAATATCTGCAGGCCAATTGGAGAGCGGAAGTCTTCTTCATTCTTTTTGTTCCTCGATTGCATGTGACTTCATTTCAATGTCACGTCAACATTACGACATTTTCTCGATCACGTGATATTCAGTATATGTAACTAGAATTTCTTGGTCGTATACGATTCGTTACTTTGTTAGCGTTTGATATTTGCAGTCTGTCTAACGGGGAACAGTACATAACAACCGCGCAACTGGAGCGACGCATTCGCGAGATATGTTCGACGACTCTAAGAAAGGACCCCGATGATGACGCGCTTGATGATGATTCACAAGGTACTGTATGCTCTTGTTACTAGTTTACTGGTGGTAGAGCTTTGTACAAGCTCGTCTGGGAAGGTACCATTCATTCATCAGATATTCTACCGCAGAACTGCAGTGCTTGGTATTGTTGTGTTCCGGTTTGAAGTGTGAGTGAGCCAGTGTAATTATAGGCACAAGGGACATAACATCTCAGTTCCCAAGGTTGGTGACGCATTGGTGATGTAAGCGGTTAACATTTCTTACAATACCAATGTCTATTGGTATTGGTGACCACTTAAGTCTGGCTTGTAAATTATCTCCAAGTAAAAAATAACATCGAGTTGTTGTTTCGATTCTGTGTAAAATTTAAACGTACCAACGAATATGTGCGTAGCGAACGATAGATTTGCATTTAACAAAAAAGATCTGAACCGATGATTGCGGGTTCAAACCCAGGCAGGTGCCACTGAATTTCCATGTGCTTAATTCGTGTTTCTATGTCATCTCGTGTCCAACGATGAAGGAAGACATCGTTAGGAAATATGCATCACTAAAATTCTACCGCATGTGCAGCGTGCTAGAATAAGCTTAAACCTTCTCGTTAAAGAGATAGGAGGCTTTAGCCCAGATGTGGGACATTCACAGGTTGTTACTTTATGCATTTAAAACGTACGTACGTTTAGTAATATACTCTAATGTCCGGTTACTATATTCAAGAAACGATTCGTTTTCCTTACGGATTTGTCGACGAGCCGTAATTAAAACGAAAAGGGGCATGACGCCATAAGATAGCATCATGCCGTTTGCCTTCGCGGCTTACGAGTCGGTCTTACCTCCGACATACTAATAGATATGACTTAAGTAATTGTTACTGGTCGATGTACTTTGATGAAAATACAATTTCCTTGCCAAAAACCTCTATGCATCAGTGATTGATTAATAGTTTATTTTATCAGATGAAGCTAGAGCATTAGATGGAGAACAAGCCTTAGAACCGTCTCAGCTTCAAGCCGGTGACCACATACATACGAATGGCACTATTCGGACACATGACGTTGAGGATGGTAAGGAATTGATGAATTGTTCTACATGATAGATTGATGTTTGGTAGTATAGCCTAGTATAGTATTTAAGTCGAAGACTGAGTAGAGATAAACAAATGTTAAATTTAAATATTACTTTCGATTTGATGATGATGATTATGATGCCCTACTGATTTCGGCCACGCTGCCAATTTCAAGAGAGATTATCTAACCGCGCAGAACACATTAGAGTGTAGAAGTGTGTGTGTGTAAACACATGTGCACTCTCTATTCCCTAATAATCTCATAATCCGATGGGACGGTAATCCGACACTACCAGTTCAGACCATAGAATAATTAAAGAGATTGTGGTTACTTTTTCTGAAATAAAAAAAAAACACAATTTTCTTCCACAGATTATCCAGACAGTTACAGTCAAAATGAAGAAATTCGAAATTTAACAGTAGACAACTTAGTTACCGCTGCAGTAGATTATTGTCAGGGCGAATTGCCTCTAGTCAGCTACGAATTGACCCTAACAGACCCTAGCATTAAATCCTTAGATCATATCCCAATTTTACACCAGGCATTCCTACATCCACTAGTTTTTATAAAAGTTCTTTATCTTAAATTATTGTATTATTTCGGGTCGTTTTCCTTCAGACTTTCAAATATCGAACTCTCCCTGCTTCTGATAGCGTATCTGTCAGTCAGTACAGATAGTTTGTATCATTTAGTGCCATTAGTTTTCTACTACGTCAGTATTATCGCAATGGTGATATGTACATTCAAAATGTTGCTCGCTAAGCGTCAATTTATCGATTTCAGGAAGTGGTCCGGTCTGTTTCTGAGATATAGTGATGGGAATTTACAGCCAGACGAGTCGGAGAATTTGTTTGTACGAAATAATCTCGGTCCCTTTATCCAGTTCTTTTTAGCATTATTCGTTAATTTGTTCCTGTATCCATTCATTGCTACGCAATGGGTTCCGTTTTCTGAATTCTGCGTTCTATCATTCTGTCTAATGTTCTTGACGTTATTCTCTTTTGACACAAATGGTAGTCCATACCCAGATATATTGGCACTCGTTTCCTTTGGTATCAACGTGCTCGCAAAGTATCCTTACGAGAAAGACACGGTAGTTCATCAGGGCTGGCGTTTTCTGGATTTACACATATCGAATTATCCATCTTATATACTCGGTAATAGTATCGAATTTTGCTTGAATGCACGTGTCTTCTTCTCCCTTCTAATTCCGTGCATCTTGGTGCTGATGACTAGGAGATGTAATTGGCAAGGTTTTCTAAAGTATACCTTACCTCATTGCGTTACGCTTAGCTGGTTACAAATGTTCATAACCTGCTCCCATGGTTGTACAACCTACGGGTTGATAAGAGGCACTTTGGCGTTGGTATGTTCGTTTCTTTTTTTGCCTTTAATGGGTATAATTACTGTGACACTGCCGATCTTTGCGTTTCTCCAATATGTCACGATGTCAAAGTTGTTTTACACTCTGACGGTTATGACTGGACTGACAATCGGTTTGTGTGTAACATGCCTTTTGGCGAAGTCGGAGGCTACCAAAAAATTCGTCACACCATTTCAGGTATGTGTAACTAACATTTATTTTGGAATTTACGCCCATTTTGATTTCAACCGTAGTCTATTATTATAAAAAATATATATATATTCTAAAGTATTATACATTTTCTTACAGCTCGCAGTTGGTCTAATAACATTAATTTACATTGGTAATCAGTTCTTGATACGAGTCCAGGATGACGGTTTACCTTCCAGCCTTATAGAAATAATAGGCGACGAAAAATCAAGCATAAAGAACTTATTGAAAAATGAATTCATAACGGAATACGAAGTAAATACTTATCACATAAATTGGGACGATTATTACAACCAATGTAACACGCCATCTTGGTCGGATTACAATATGGCGTCCACTCAAATTAAATGTTCGATTCTCGAAGGTGCCAACATAAATTGGGAGGGTTATGTTAAAGATGTCAAAATAAAGAGCGTCACAAATCAATGGAGTTCCTTCGCGTCATGGTTGCCTGGTATTTTGGCGGAGTATTTCAAATGTTACTACGGTGAGGAATTTTCGTCTTTATGTCAAAGCGAAGATGGCGTCATTGTGGATGACTGCGAGTTCGTAACGAGCGTCGCACGGCAAAGTGGGAAGAGCTGTCACTTGAACAACTTGAATGAGTAAGTTTTACTATTTTCTCAAAATTCCAAATTTGATCCTAAAAATAAAAGCAAAATGTTCTGTGGAGCGATAATTTTTTTTTCAACATAATTAGGCGGACGTGCAATTGAACCGCCTGATGGCTATTGGTCACCATTGCCCATAGTTTCGTAAAAAAATATTGGCCATTCCTTACATCACTATTGCGCCACCAACCTTGGGAACTAAGATAACCCTTTGTGATTTTTGGAAACCGACTTAAGCTGATACACTGTTTTTTTATCCTTCAAATTTATAGAATTATATTCAATGTCCCATATTATTTTCTAACAGAGTAGCTCTATCGAGTCCTAAACGAAAATGTCGGTTTTATTTTTAGATATAATTATGAAGTTACGGTCAACATGGAAGCCAATGGGGGACTGTTGAAGCGTCACACGGAAATAACACTGGCATTAGATCATTTCTTCACAAATTTTACTCGGTTATTGCGTTCAGATGACAAAATTCGATTCAAGGGCGTCTTGTCAAACGATCCCGGCTCTTATAACATAGGGAATAAGGACTTAAATGTAAAAGGTTATGAAATTAATTGCGTAGAATGTAAAGTCGCGAGGGGTACCATTAGTTCGAGGAGTCATTCGTCGTCGAAATTGTCAGACCTTTGTCGGACTATTGTTAACGATTGTATCGTTTCAGCGAAATACATATTAAATTTTTTATTGAATCCTGTAATTGTTTTTAAATAAATTTTCATTTCCGATGCCATATTTTGTTAACTTATTTGTAATTTTTGATGACAGTTTGTGATTCAGGACTTCCTAATTAGTGGGATGTGCTTCCTTATACGACTAAGGATAGTAATGTGAGATTAAGGTCTGCCCATAGTGTTTGGATGTTTGTGAAAGTCTATTTAAATATGTAAATCTAATAGCTTTTGACTATTATCAACAGTTACCCACAAATCTTGGGCATGAAAATGTGTTTTTATTATCTTCGATTTGATGATGAAATTTTTGGAAATTCCTGATAATATTCCTATATCGAGTTTTAAATCTTTAGATATATTGAAAGCAGTATTTTGTGTTTTGTTATATAGATGTTAATAATAGTATCGCTTGCAGTGTCTATTAAAACCTAAATATTGATATAAAAGAAAAAAAAATGTGTATTTTCAAATGTGAATATTTTTTGTACAAATAAACGGGTACGTCATCTTACATTTCATAGTTTATCCAATTTAAGATAATATCTCTTTTCCTAAATTATTAATGATATACATAATTATTTTTTGACAGTGTATACTCGTTTGTGTATAATATTTTTTAAATACAAAAATATTTTCGAGTAGAAATATAAAGAAATGTCAAATTTGATGTTACTTAATTTGGATAAATTTTGATATTTTCGATAAAAAAATAACCTAAGAAAATTATTTAAGAACAGGTTATTTAATGTTGATATTAATTGGATGAAGACTGTTTTATCTGTATTTTCGTGTGCGTTTCAAAATTGATTTGTGTGTTTTGTTGCATTTAGTTTAAAACATACTTTTTTGTACCTAATTTACATTAAGTTATTATGAAAAGCATTAAAAACAATGACAAAAAATATTTTGCTTACATAGAGGTTTAAATAAATCCATTATAAATGTTTCTGATCTTTCCCAATTTACTGAAGTTAATCTGTAACTGACTTACTGTGTTTGAATGTTTGCTACCATGAATGGTGATATGTTACATTGTCGTCCAGTTTCTGAAACGATGATCAAAGTCACATTTACTAAGCAAATTACTGAAATGTCATTGGCCGCGTATTACGTCATCGGTTGCCATCTACCAATGACCATTCAGAGATAATGTGGTTTTGAAACTGGAGGTGAGTTGTCTGCTTTACTTTTTTTTTTTGTAAAGAAATTATACATTTGATCTCCAATCTCAAATTCATTGGAAACTTATGTTCTCTTTGACGAACTATAATTTAAATTGAAATAAAATTTGTAATATGAACAGTTTTAAGCTGTATTTAATATCACTTTTAATGTTTAGTCTATTTGTATAAAGGTTTCCTTTAACAATTGCTTGTAATAATATGTTAGATGCTTTGTTAGAAACAGCCTTATTTATCTGCCGCTCCAATAAACACCGCATACACTTTTTAACATATTTTGTTCGTCGTTAGAAAACTTATTATTAAGAAAATGAATGTATGTATTTTATGAAATTAAATTATTATAAAATGTTAATAAATAACGCCTAGTGTGGAGGTGTGATGTTTTAAATGTGACAATATAGTTTATTAACTTCCAATGTAATAAAAAAAATATTTTCATTGAATCTCAGTTATTTTTTTTATTAGCGCCAAAAATTAGCCACCAAACCATTGCCTCTATACATATATAACATTATTATTATTCATTATCTTTTCGGAAAATTAAAATTGCAATTCAGTAAGAGAATGCTAAGTATTGCCATAATAATAATTATTTACTATTTATTGAAATAACATTTTTGAGAGCCTGAATTAGGAAGATGAGCTTATTTTTTTTATGATCTCAAAAATCATATTTAAAATAAAAAAAAAAATACTGGCGAAAGAATTTTACGATATCTGCAAAATTGAATTTTTTACAATTTTTTGAATTGAACTGCATCTTCTATTGCATCTTTTACGGGGAATGCTCTGAGGAACTGTTTAGATTAATCCAATGCGCTGAATTTCACCACCGGACATCACGTCTAAATTCTAAATTACATCCATACCATATCGATGTCTGGAAATCCGCTACTACAGTGCTATTTTTAAAGCATTTCCTGCCTCGCACAGCCACTCTGCGAAACCATATAACCTAGTGACTTTTCCGAACCGTTATGACATAGAAACCTTCAAGAAAAGCCTAACCCTACGCATTCCTTTAAAGCCAACAATGCACCTGCAAGCACTTCGGCGTTGCAGGTGTCTTTAGACCGTGGTAATCACTTTCCATCAGGAGAGCCTCCTGCTTGTTTGCCTCCGTTTGCTTGTTTTACATAAAAAAGGTTTCTTCTAGTAACAGTTTATTTCATTAAAAGTAGGCTCCTCACATCGCTATGTGACCAATGCCATAGTATGTTTGCATCCTTCACATTCGGCTTTCGACAGAAACAAATTTACAACAATATGCCGTGCCTCTATATTGTAACTATCACGCCCCATGTACGTAAAATTAAAATGTAGGAAATGTATATTATATTCTATCTCGATATTATCTTCTATCGAAAGAAAAAAAAATTGTTGCCGATCACAGTTGTGATCAATCTGCATTAAAAAAAAAACAATAATAATAAGCTCACTAATATATTTCGCATGATTTGTGAAAGAAACCGCAATCATAAGATCGACTTTCGGTTAAATATTTGTTAGTCTCCGTGAAAATACTGCTCTTATTTTAGCATAAAATAATATATTAATAATATTATTATAAGTAAAAGAACGTATTTGGGGCGTCAAATTACAAAGAGGGATAAAATAAATACAAAATTCTCAAAGCGCGTGTCGCAAAAGAGTCGCCCGCCCGTTGGCCTGTTGCGGGTCGTTTATATGAACAAATGCGTGAAGCTAAGAGAATATTTAAATCACGTCTGAAATGGTGTCAAGATCATCAAAATCAAATTAAGATGGATATTTTAGCTTTACATCATTCCAAAAAAGACTTCCACACTTTTTGGAAACACTCAAATAATCTAAACAATAAACCTGGCATTCCCGTGAGCGTTGATGGCGTTAGTGATTCTATTGACGTAGCAAATATTTTTGTAGATCACTTTTCTGTTAAATCGCCTCTAGGTTCTGCAAAGTCTACACTTAATTCTGTCTGGAGATAAAATTAGAATAAGAGTTACCGCGTTTGACATTGCACGGACAATAAATAATTTAGCTAGAGGTAGATCTCCTGGTCATAATGGTCTCAACGTTGAGCATCTAGAACATGCTGATCCTCATTTGCCCAGAATCTTGGCAATGTTATTTTCCTTTTGTCTATCTCATGCATATTTGCCAAGTAATATGATAAAAACAATAATGATACCTATTATAAAAAATAAAACGGGTGATAGTTCAGATAAGAATAATTATAGGCCTATATCACTAGCTACGATAATTTCCAAAGTTTTTGACAGTGTACTCAACAATCAAATTAATAAATATTTTAAGCCACATGATAATCAGTTTGGTTTTCGATCTGGTCTTTCGACTGAAACTGTAATATTAAGTATAAAGGAAACTGTAAAATACTATACGTCCGTATAGTATACGTCCGTATAGTATTTTACAGTTTAAATTTTTACACCGTAAAACACCTATTTATGCATGTTTTCTAGATCTGTCGAAAGCATTTGATTTGGTTGCCTATGATATCCTTTGGACAAAGTTGGAACAGACACAAATACCACCAGAGGTTACTAGAATTTTAAAACATTGGTATAGCAATCAAATTAACAATGTTAAATGGGATGGAGCGCTGTCTCGATCATATAGTTTGGAATGTGGGGTAAGGTAAGGAGGGCTAAGCTCACCTATGCTCTTCAATCTTTATATTAAGGGGCTCATTGATATACTCAGTAACCAGCATGTTGGTCGCAATATTGATGGAGTTAACGTCAATAATATCAGTGACGCTGATGATATGGTTTTGCTTAGCGCATCAGTTCGTGGTCTAAGAAAACTATTAGCAACTTGTGAAGGCTATGCCAAAACACATGGACTTATATATAATGTAAAAATGCATGATAATGATATTTGAGGGTGGTAAAAATTTGTCCAAAAATAATACCTTCGGTAAAAATTAATAATATGAGCTTGACTCAAGTTTTTCAATTTAAATACCTGGGACATATACTAACCACCAGTCTCAAGGATGATAATGACATCAAAAGGGAGAGGAGAGCATTGTCAATAAAAGCTAACATGATTGTCAGAAGATTTGCGCGTGCTTCAAGGGCTGTAAAAAAAAACATTATTCCGCGCTTACTGTACCTCTTTTTATACATGTAGTTTGTGGGCTAATTATACATTAAAATCATACAATGCTCTTCGTGTCCAGTACAATAACGCCTTTAGATTGCTGATTGGTTTGCCTCGCTTCTGTAGTGCTTCAGGGATGTTCGCTGAATTGAATATAGACTGTTTTTACGCATTAATGCGAAAAAGGTGTGCATCCTTGGTTCACAGGGTGCGGGCCAGCTCAAACAAAATTCTAATCATGGTAGCTAACAGACTAGACTGTATATTTATAAACCGCTGTTGTAAAGTTTCAGCTGGACCAGTAAATGGTATAAGTAGTAGATAGTAGTGTTTTTTTTTTGTTATTTTGTATATGAGTTTTGTTACTTGAATAAATAAATAATTAAACAAATAACGAATGGGCGAAGTGACGTCACAGTCAAAACTCCGACGGAGCAGAAATTATACGAGAGCGCCCAAATTGATTTGCTTAAAAAAAGTTTACATGATATAGTCATAATTTTTTCACACATGTTATTGTAATCATTTAAAGATTATTTTATTATATAAAAATAACTTTTTTTTAAATTTACATCTTCCTAATTTGGCAACGTTTCTGACTCGAAGGTTTTCTTGTCACTCATGCTACATTTCTTTTAAGAGCCGATTTTATGTACAAGGTACATGATACTAAAAGTAAATAATTTAATATTTAACTCGTTTATATCAAACTCGAACTAGGGGTACTGAGTTCTTTTTTAATCTATATCAATATTTTTTATAAATTCGATTGTAAATCTTGTCCGTTACTCTTTCACGGCTAAACAACCGAACCGATATTGATGAAATTTAATAAAAAGATTGAACCAAGGAAGGACATCGGTTATTTTTTATATCGAACACCTGGAAAACAAAAACGACGCGGTTGAAGCCGCAGGTGAAAACGAGTGTCATATTATTTTGTGGCTTGACACGATATTTTTTTTTTCAGTCCTTTGCCGTCCACTGCTGGACGAAAGCCTCCCCCATAGAACGCCAACCATCCCGATCTTGGGCAGTCCGCATCCATCCCGATATAAGAGGAGCCGATAACAACCTAGGCTCTCTACCGTCAACCTCACCTGCTCCTGCTAATCAACGAACGAGGCTCTGGCGACCGAAATCGTGGCGGTATAACCACACAAATGCTGGAATCCGAAAACGCAAATCCTGATAGCGGGCAGCAGCGCTATTAGTGAAAGATTTCCAGCCACTGCGGTCACCAACCCGCCTGCCAAGCGTGGTGACTAAGGCAAATACGGGGGGTTAAATATGAGCGATCACACGATATTATATAAGTGTTTTAATTAATTAGGAATAGGAATCTTACGAAATGAAAAAGTTCTTATGGTTAATAATTGTAATTAAAAAAAAGAACAAAGAGGTTTACTGTTGTCATATAAGTTTTTTTTATCTGTCAGTTGTTTTTGATTTTATATAATACTGTATATTCGATATTTGAAACTCGTTTTATATTTATATTTGATAATAGTTTATTGAAACTTAATAATATGTAAAAGTAATTATATATAAATCTATATACTATTCAGGTTTAGCAATCAGTCAACTTGTGAACATATCGAAAATTTAATAAAATTAAAAATGTATGATCGCCTTCAAACCCGATTAATATATAAATACATATGTATAAGTCAACACCGCACATACAATAACATTTAAAATGTATATATTTTAATTCGTACAAAAATTATACCTAAGAAAAATTTCATCTACATTATTAGTAATTATTAATATATTTTTACATTAATTATATAAAAGGCAATAAGTGTAAAAATTCCCGAACCGAAACCGAAACAGCCACTTTTTTCTACAAATTTCTACAATCGGATACTAAAATTTACCATGTAAAAATTATCTTTAATTTAACACATTGACTGCCAACATTAGCTAAAATAAGGTAGTAACAGCCTGTTAATGTCCCACTGCTGGGCTAAAGGCCTCCTCTCCTCATTTTGAGGAGAAGGTTTGGAGCTTATTCTACCACGCTGCTCCAATGCGGGTTGGTGGAATACACATGTGGCAGAATTTCAGTGAAATTAGACACATGCAGGTTTCCTCACGATGTTTTCCTTCACCGTAAAGCACGAGATGAATTGTAATCACAAATTAAGCACATGAAAATTCAGTGGTGCTTGCCCGGGTTTGAACCCACGATCATCGGTTAAGATTCACGCGTTCTTACCACTGGGTAAAAATTCCCAAAAAATATTAAATAGTTAAAGTATTAATTACAAGATGGCACTCGCGACTTAATTAGCGCGTTTTTTTTAAATATGCAAAAATATAATTATTTATATTAATGTACAGACACCCTTATACATCCTTATATATAATTATAAATATATTCCATTTCTTAAGCAGTTTAAAAATCAAATGAAAACTGAATTAAACTTTTTATTCCATTCATTTCATGAACAATGTTTTCCTGGAAATTCCATAGCATCCAATCTTTTGTAAACTTCAAGCATTTTTGGTCTTTCATGCCTCAAATACTTTGTGCAGTGAAGACCCATAGCTATGAACTCTCTACATAGTTGCGGATAAGAATTTTGCGTTCCACGAAGAACTTTGTCCTCTTGCGTTGCTGTAAATTTTAAAATATTAAATACGTAATCATAGACAATGGACGTTTATAGATTTTATTTAGTTTTGTTCGTACTAGTTAGGGTAACCATGTGTGTTGCCCTTGTAAAAATAAAGTTGTTTAATAAAATATGTCAATGATATATATATTATAGAGGAGCATAATATCATCTCTCTGTCTGACGTTAATTAATAAAATTATTCATTGTTATTATTTTTTTATGTGAAATTTTTTTTTTTTTATATCTATCAAATTTTATATATATTATATTTTTTTTTTTTGAATTGTTTCGAACTATATATACATATTTAGTTTGGTTTATCAATGCTTACCCAAATCCACTCCTTCTCTTGTTAACTGAAGAATGTAATCGCTTAACAGTAACACCGATCTAGCTTTATCTATAACGGGTAGGGCTGTCGCTATTTCCACCATAACAACTCCGAAGCTAAACACATCCACGGCTGGCGAGAGACATCGGGACCGGAGGTACTCGTCCGGTAAATACGGGCGAGTGCCGTTAACTCTGTTTTTTGGAGAATAAAAAAAAAATAGGATAAAATTATACAAAGTTATCTGTGACCGAAATTATTCTATAAAGTGTTTAATATGTATTTTATATCATTATGGTCAGATTATATTTAATAAATCTGAGTTATATACTCACATATGACATTAGTATATTTATTTAGTATTTATAAGAATATTTTCAAATTTTTTTTATATTGATTCAACAATATATTTTGTTGAAATTGTCAAAATTAAAAAAAAAAAGTTTTAGATTGTTATTATTTATGAAAAATAAATAAATACGAAAGCTAGTGCGATTTTTTTCTTAAGTACACTTATTAATATGCGCAGTGCTATTCTGCAAGGACTCACTTCGTATCACATCGTGAATGAAACCGATATTTAAAAGTTTGAGTGTATAGAAATTATAGAGTATAAATAAATGGATTTATCTGTATATATTAAAATTACCATTTTCTCATTTATATGTTATTCTTACCTAGATACTTTTAAATGAGTTTTATCTTCCCCATAAGGCCCCTTCCTAGCGAGACCAAAGTCTCCAATCTTAGGAATAGTGCACAGATCCAACAAAATATTAGCGGGCTTTATGTCACCATGGATTAAAGGAATCCCGGCCATTGTATGGAGATACTGTAGACCTCTGAAAATATTTAGAATTTAAAGTGAAAAAAAAAAAACTAAAATTGTATTTTATCTGTTTATGTTGCGCGCCAAATTTTCTGTCAATGTCACGTATAAAGAAATAATGGTTGAAAAATATTATAGAATAATAACATGACGAGCTTATTCGTTAATCTTAATTTAGAATCCATCGTGTAATTAATAATAATTATTAGTACATTATCCATGTATCAATTATAGTCTGTACAAAAATATTTATTTTAATTTTCTTGAGTTACATTTAATTCATATTGCATAATCACAATACGAAAGGAGTATACTTATGTAAAGTTGATTTTAATTTCAAGCGATTATTGATATGCACACAATTATTTCAGTACTGATATTTTTCCTAATCTTTTAATTACCAAATAAAAAGCACAATACACTGTATTATATAATCATTAGAAGCATTTTTTACCTGGCAACACCGTGAGCTATCCTGTGTCGTTGCACCCATGACAGCGGCGGATATACTGTTTTGAACCTTAGCCTTTGCTCCAAGGAACCTCCAGCCATTAACTGGTATACAAGACAAGTTTCTGGACCTAGTGATGTTTACAGATTAAAAATATAATTTGACGAAACACTATTAATAACTGGCATCTTTATCTATCCTATACATAAAATTATCGCACGATACATTGTACATTTTATTAACAAATCACTCAGTTACGGGAGTTAGTTTGTATTATTATATTTATATATTATTATATGTATATTACTATTTTAATTAAAAATATATTTATGGACACAGATAAAAAAGAAACAAAATATGATAAACGAAGTCAACTTCAACAACTGAAATTTTTTTTAATAATGTTTGTCGTGTCCATTGTGCCCATTGTAAATCTACTAAATTACTTGAAGGAGAAACAAATGACTTTTTAGTTGAATAGAAATCTATCTTACCTCCTAAACTATACCCATATAGTGGTAGAATGTTGTCATGTCTATACTGGTTGAGGCACATCTCTCTGATGAGTTCTTTATTCTTGTCATCATTATCGAGCAACTTTTTTACCGCTACTGGTAGAAGTTTCCATTCGCCTAAAATGTATTGTTAAATTAAAAATTATTTTTTTTATAATCATTTTAGGAATACGATTGGTCTACTGAATTACCTTCAACGGTCACCTTATAATGTTACTGTAAGAAGTTTCAGCAATTTTTATATGACTATTTGAAGGCCTTCTAAATCCATCAATTTGCGTATCAACAGTACTCGCAATTTTATAGCGATACACGTTATTACTATTTTAATAGGAGTTAAGCTCTTTTCGAAACGAATACAAAGTACAATCTACTAGTACTTGCGGATGCGAGGACGCATTGTCGTGCAAATTTTTAACCTACGAGTTTAGTATCCTGTGACATCATTACAATAACTTGTTAACCCTGACCTTGAGGCTGCATCATCATCTGGAATTTGCAGGATACCCAACTCCTCACTAACTTACAGCAGAGTATTCGAGTGTATTCGTATGGTTTCAATCAGTTACAAATATATAGAGTCAAGATATATTGTTTAGAGGTGTTTTTTGAGTAGGGAGTTATTTTTAATTAATTTTTATACTTTACTTACAACACCCGCTGAGTCTTGCCTTTTGCTTTCGGCCTATTTGCAGAAATAATCAATAAAATATCTATATATTTCATAGAGGAACAAACCTTACCTTTAGTAGGATCTTTAGTAGGATCTAGTGAGTGTATGTATTTTTTAATGGGACAATATGCTTCTACGTTCAGGAGTAACTAGTAAGTTCAGTTACCTTTGTAGACTTTCCCGAAACCACCTTTACCCAGCAGATTGTTGTCACTCCAGTTATTAGTTGCCTCTTTTAGATCTTCATAACTTATAAGCGGTATGGCTGAAACATTTCTGAGTATTTCGTCGTCCAAACCTTCGTGTTTGTCGCCTTGTGTAGACCTTAAGGTCTGCCATAAATAATTTTATTTATTTATTTGGATAATCAACATTTATACATAAAATACGTCCAATGCTTGACATTTTTTTTTCTCGCTGGAAAAACACATTTATGTGTTTCCCCCACATGAGGTGGGGGTGTATGTGGGACTCGTCGGCGCTGAAGGCGACAGAATACCCACTAAAAAACCAGAGGTACCCACTCCGTCTTGTCGGGGGACGTCACGGGATCGCTTGCGCATACTACCGTGCCGTCCCGACGGTTGGCCCGCCTCTGCGGGCCTCCAAATCCTAGGGGGTTCTCGGGGTACAGAGAACCCCTAGCCCCGGCGACACTCACGGCGGGAGGAGAAGATGCGCATAGCGTCGATGTCTTCTCCCCGGTCTTCTTCGGCGAAGCGGGTCAGCGGAGCACTCTCCTCGCCCTCCCGCTCCGCGGCCTACTGCGACATGACATTTTCGCAGAAGGAGACCATCTCCATTCAGCACCTTTCGCTACCAAGCATGACATTTATCACGCTCGGCAGCGAAAGATCTCCGCCGATTAAAGTCGCCAGGGAAAGGCGTTGGGGCCCCCAAGCGGCACATTCCATCAGAGTGTGGCATGCCGTGTCCGTAGACGCACCACACTCGTGGCAGGAGGGCGTTACCTCCCGCCTGACTATTCCGTGCAGGTACTTACGGAAGCACCCATGTCCAGTAAGCACCTGAGTCAATCTGAAGGTCAGTGTGCCGCCTTTTCTCGTTACCCAGTGACTCAAGTGGGGACGGGTCGCCTCCACTATCGCCAGGCCTGCTGATGGGGACCCCAATGCTTGACATCTACTTAAACTAAATATATACTACCAATTATAGGAGATCATTCATTCTAATTCATTTCAGAAGTGAAATTATTTTACATTAGACAAACTTTAGCTCGATCACGTTGGGCTCAAACACGTTTAAGTTTTACTGTAATTGCGTCCAAGCATACATATTAATAATTTGCATTTATTTTTTTAAACTTGAGTCAAATTTAATGATAATAATTTAAACAGCTTTTCGTTATGCATTTATGCGTCGAGTTTCATTTATTTCGTGAAGCGAAAGACAATACAATACATATTGATGTCATGTGGGCTCTTAAAAGCAATTTTTGAAAAATGTCAATATACCGGATTCACAATTACTGAATTAAATGTAAAGCTATCATTGGTTCAGAGTGGGATTTGATTTTGGAATACAGATGAGCGAACGGGCCAACGGATCTTAAGTCTCAATCTATGGTACATTTGATTCCTTTAAAATTATTAATAAGAGCTTATAATACACTTGTGTCTAATTAAATAATAAATAGATATTAATATCCTATTTCTATTTCTAAAGTAAAGCCGAGATGGCCCAGTGGTAAGAACGCGTGAATCTTAACCGAAGATCGTGGGTTCCGTGCTACACGGTGAAGGAAAACATCGTGAGGAAACTGCATGTGCCTAATTTCACTGAAATTCTGCCACATGTATATTCCAGCAACCCGCATTGGAACAGTGTGGGGGAATAAGCTCCATACCTTCTCCTCAAAAAAAAAAAAAGGGAGAGGAGGCCTTAGCCCAGCGGGACATTCACAGGCTGTTACTTACTACATATTAAAGTAACTTTAGTGCCATGATTTCATAATATACCTTTGTGCTATCTGCATTCGAGTCCTCTGTTTGTAATGTATCATCATATACTCCGCTCGGTGTTGGTAGTTGTATAGCCTGAAAAAAATACAATTGAAATTACATTACATTTAAGTTAACAAATAATAAGGAAATCAGATATAGATGCGATATTAACCATTTGATTGGTGACAGGTCTTTGTGCAAGCCTGCCTGGGTGAGTAATACTTAATATTACGCAAGCTCGTCTGGGTAGGTACCACCCAGCCATCAGATATTCTACCGCAAAACAGCAGTACTTCGTATTGTTATATGAAACTTTATTCATTTTAAATCCAATTTCCTTTGAGTTGTGATATCTACTTGAGATATTTAAAACCAAGTTGCACTGTTTTATAACTTTAAGTGGTAAATGAAGATAAAATTAATAACCGCAAAATAGCAGTACTTGGTATTGTTGTGTTCCGGTTTGAAGGGTGAGTGGGCCAGTGTAATTACAGGCACAAGGGACATAACATCTTAGTTCCCAAGGTTGGTGGCGCATTGGCGATGTAAGCGATGGTTTCATTTCCTATAATGCCAATGTCTATGGGCGTTGGTGACCACTTACCATCAGGTGGCCCATATGCTCGTCCGCCTTCCTATTCTATATATATAAAAAAAAAACATTCTAATCTGGACTCTGTGTATGTTGTTTGTCTCATTGATTTAGTCGCTGTCTTATAAGGCTGCAAAATGTTTGCATCTTATGGATAATAATTTTTCAGCTGGCATTGATAATATGAAAACATGTTAAGCTAATAATGCTGCGACTGAACTTGCTTTGGTCATTTTGGATAACCATCTCATTTTACTATCAGTGAGCCTGATCACATAGAGAGGGCACCTGAAACTTATACAATATTTGACAATGATTACCCATACCTTTTCAATAAGCATAACAGGCAGAGGTAGTGTTATGTCACTTCCCTCAAGTTTCAATGTTTTTTGTCTATTAATATTATCTGAAAGTAAAAAAAATAATAATTAATACAAAATATGAATTTTATGTCCAAATTGTAGCTCAGAAACTTTTTATTAAATTTATTAATTATATACAATTTATTCGTTTTAGAAAGAATGTCAAAGTGCAATAGTAAACACTCTTATAGTGACAGAGCGAAGAGTTTCATTGTGTTTTATTTTATTTGTATTTCACAATAAATATAATTTGAGCTAAAATAGAAACCATGGAAACGTTACCTTATAGCACACAGAGGTAACCAAAAGTCATGAAGGAAGGAAAACAGGAAAAAAAATCAGGGCTTTATTTAGATAAAGTCCAGTCTCTAAGAGACTGCCCCTATATTTTCTAAGACCTAATTTTATATTTATACAGTTAGTTAGTTATATTCCTCTCATGGGACATACATATAAATAAATTATGCTCAAAAATATCAAATTTAATATCTAGACTTCGAGGTACTATTCGATGTTTTCTATAATCTGTACGATATCTTATATATAATTCAATGGTAAAACCTCACCTTGAATATTTGATTGAAATTTGGGGAACTTCTGCAAGTACTAACTTAAAAAAATTACAAATAAAACAAAACAAAATCATAAAACTGCTTTTTCACTATTATTATCTATCTCCTATTGAAAAAGTTTATAATGAAACAGGCTTGATGAGTGTCCCAAATGTATAAATATCATATGTGTCTATTAGTACAAAAATTTTTGAAGAAAAACATATAACTATCGTTCACAAAAATAGGACAAACACAGAAACGGATAACTACCGTAACCGTAACAGCCTGTGAATGTCCCACTGCTGGGCTAAAGGCCTCCTCTCCTCTTTTTGAGGAGAAGGTTTGGAGCTTATTCCACCACGCTGCTCCAATGCGGGTTGGTAGAATTCACATGTGGCAGAACTTCAGTGAAATTAGACACATGCAGGTTTCCTCACGATGTTTTCCTTCACCGTAAAGCACGAGATGAATTATAATCACAAATTAAGCACATGAAAATTCAGTGGTGCTTGCCCGGGTTTGAACCCACGATCATCGCTTAAGATTCACGCGTTCTTACCACAGGGCCATCTCGGCTTTTTTATCTCGGATCATCTCGGATAACTAAGCAGATGAATAATATATGTCTCATACGACCAAGAACCAACTACGTTAAAAAAAGTATATTATATGAAGGAGAACGGTTATACAATGAACTATCTAAAAGCATTAAGGATATTCAGTCTTTAACTTTATACAAAAAAACCCTAAAACAGTTCTCTACGCCTTAAAGTATTTGCGTTTGTTATGAATGATACATAATATTGCATCTTGTTTTGTCATACCCACATTATTTTAAGTGAAGAGTCTAATATGTTGTTCTTTATTTTTGTGTAATTAAAGTGATATTTAAAGTGAATTGTATTATTTTTTTGAGAAATAAATTTTTAAACCATATATACAGTGTGGACTACATTAAACATGCCTTGTGCTACATATACATAAATTAGGTTCAGATACATACAAAAAAGTTCCACATGAATATTTGCTTATATATAAAAACATCCAGTTACTTATGTGTGCTTTGATTTATTGTTATCACACTCTATATATGTATTGAGTAATATAAGGATATTCAGACCCTACCCATATTTACCTTGCTATCATATTGTCAAATACATATATACTATGTTATCAGTGAAATTAAGCTAAGCTAAGTCTATAGATGTTTATTAATGATTTGATATTCAAAACAGTTGAAAGTGTCATTAGATATAAAATACTTTTTTTAACTGAATATTTTTTTAGGATAACACAAAAACATAGGGTAGTATATAAATAGCTGCACTTTGCAATTTCACATGCTATAAATTTAGCCTAATGATATGACAAGCATGAAATTTATATTCTTGTATATATGATAAATCCTTAAAACTAATTATTGTATTATACAATGGACTGTTTTATAGCTGATTAATTATTTCTTAGATAAGCTAATTTTAATACAACAAGTATATTTACCATCAGAGGAAAGATAATGTTTGTCTTTCAAACTCTTGCTATCCTGTTTTTGTAGGAGTCGGTGAAATCTGCTGTCAACAACGGGCACTAGACATCTTAATGCTGGTATGTGTTTCATACGATATAATAAGATGAATAATTCTTCCACCCTATGATTCAATTGACCCCATCTAGTGAATAGTTGGTGTGTAGGCGAGGATGCTTGACGATTTGCTAGTTGTTCTATTTCCTATAAAAAAAAATGTTTATGGAATCCTATTATCTGTGTAATATTAAATTGTACATTAATATTCACAATTTACGTACGGGGAAAAATGTACTATTGTTTAAATTCAATCTTCAACGATATTTTTTTTTCATATAAACATTAATTAAAAAAGACATGTTAACGGATATGTAGAAAAAAAAGGAAATTCCAAATGATGGGTTCATAAGCGTTTAACTTACGTTTGGGAAAATCCCAGTCATCACCAAATATTTATAATGTAAAATGTATATTTCAACTCACATTGATATCGAAAGCTGAATATTTCATGTGAACGCCAGCCAGGTCCTTCCAGTCGTCTTCATTATCTAACAACCTACACAATTCTTTATTAATCTCAAAAGGTAATTCGTATATATACATCTTTAGTCACGTATTCATTTCATGAAAAGTTAACACGCGGTCGCACGACCTACAAACACCAACACTTGTTGAAAACTAACTTTGACATTTTTCATTCTCACAGTTTACATTTACCTGACATCTATCAAATTTAAATATAGCCATAGTTGCCAAAGTCAGAAGTTTTTGAAAATTTTACTCCTTTAATTAGAGTATTAATTATATTGTTAGTATTAATTAGTATTTGTTATAATATAGTACTACTTATCGAATTACAGACTGTAAAAAGCACATTTTAGTTACATAAAGCGTTTAAAATGATTATTTTATTAATATTGATAAATAATAACTTAACCACTCTGTGGCAATAGAGTTATACTAAAGTTGTCTGTTGTCATAATTTTTTTCCCATATTTTAAATATGAAAACTCCTGACCCTTATCTATAAAAGAAAAATATATGCTATTACCGTAGACAGAGAAACAAATATACCAAGAAGCCGTGATTGAGACAGAGATAATTTTTCAATGTGTGCGTATAATGTTGCCATAGTAACCGCATTCCCTGTTTTGGGAGATATATAATTTTCAGGATTTAATTAAAACAAAATACGGTTATTAAATTTAATAATTATTATACATTTTTTAATATTTTTAACTAAAAATATTTGTTTGGGTTCCAACCACACCCAAAAACCGTTACATTTTTATTTTGGTTTCCGTTATCAATAGTACTTCAGCATCTTTATATGGTACTGGATTAGCATTCTCCTCAGATGTTGAAATCTAAAACACTCAATTAAATTATTAATAAAGAATGGTTGCCACATATATTTGTATGTGAACCTCTTGACTCGGGAATCTGATAATATTAGAAATTCATGAAGAATATTAAATAATGTTGTCGTTAGGAAATTATAAATAGGAGAACGAATAAATTGAAATAATATATTTACATATAACGAAGCATTTTAGGTTATTATTGGACTCCGTATTTATTTGTTTACATTGTCGAAGAGTCGATATTTTTTATCGAAAATCGGGACATTTTTTTAGCTGACGCTGGCAACACTTTCATGAAGAATAATTGTAGGTTATGAATGATAAAAACTGGAAAATGCTATTATCTTGAGGATTTTAATGCAATATAAGGTTCTGTCATGCATAAATAAACATCACTGAGAAACTATATTTAGGGACAAAATAGTCGTACTTACGTGTGAAAACACACTCCGGCAATTTTCTTCTTACTATCGCTTTAACATGAAATAATACGACATTGCACCATTGTATAACCATCGATATGATATAAGGATTGTTTCTCGGCCTTTTCGCTGGATTAGAATCGTTTTCTAATATAAAAATAAGCGAAAATTGAACAAAAAACGCAATGAACGCAACAACTGTCAAGTTTGTGCGTTGTTTCGCTACTCAAGTAGCGAAACAAACACCAAAACTGGTTACGCGATAAGGGACAAAAGATTTGATTATTCTATCTTTGTCTAAACCATTTGTGACGTAATTTTCGTTCTCTTTCTTGTGTAAGTGAGAAGGAAATCATCATTGTGTCTGTTAGTTTCTCTGTCTACGGCTATTACTGACTTTTATGTTGACATTTTAAATTTAGAAATATTTCGTACAAAGTTTTGTCCACGGTTTATAGTTTGGTTAGCGTTCGCTTCGAAAGCACCTCTGACTACATTGACATTTTATCATACAATATACAGCTATATTATGATTATATGAGGCTATATCCGTCTTAAAACTATTAAATACAACAATACTAAAGTTTTATATCAATCGGGACAGTAGTAAAATTTATCTTAATATAATATTAATATATTATGATAATACCAAAGCACTTGATTCATCATGAACTAAGTATCACTGTTTTCCGGTTTAAACTTTGAAGGGTGAATGAGCCAGTGTAACTAAAGGCACAAGAGACATCATATCTTAGATCCCAAGGTAGGTGAAGCATTGGCGATGTAAGCGATATATCTTACAGTGTCAATGTATATGGGCGGTGGTGACCACTTACCATCAGGTGGCACATTTGCTCGTCCGCCAACCTATTCCATAAAAAAAGCCTATGAAAATATTCAACCACGATCGAACGCCTTGAAAGATACTAATAAAATTTTGTATAGACGTCGATTATGTTGTGGAGTAGGACAGTTTTTTTTAAATTTGTTTACATATGTGTATGAAAAAAAATATGTTTATCTTTTAATTTAGGTCGACCGAATGGGACGGTTAAAATCTAACTTTGCATTTAATATAATTACCTAGTTGTCGCTCAGTGCTCACACTTGTTTTAACCTGTCTATGTGAATGTATATAGACAAAGATAATTTCTCATTTATGACAAAAAAAATTACAAAATTTTACTTATCGAGTCTGTTACAATGTTGCTGTTTTGATTGCGTCAAATGACTAATACAATTTCCAGTAAGCTTATATACTCTTTGAGTACCAATAATGATGAATGTGTCATGTATTTTATCAAAATCGGCGTTTTAGGATGAAACAACAAATTATCCTCGAAATTTTCATTAATTCAATTTTAGAATTTAATATATGGAGCCTAGATGAACCAGTCGTTTTAACACGTGAACCTTAATCGATGATTGCGGGATCAAATCCACACAAGCATCATCAAATTTTTATGTGCTTTATTTATTCATAATCTTGTTCGGTCATGAAAAACCCTGCACGTGTCAGATGAAAGTCTCCCACATCCACGTGTGCACCATGCATTGGACAGGCGTGGTGGAATAAGCTTGAAACCTTTTTCTAAAAATATGATTGGACATTTACAGGATACTACATTACTTTATTTTAAAAGGATTTAATAAAACTTGTTTTTCATTTATTTTAGTTGATACTAAACTATCAAACTAAATATAACTGTATTTGTTACGTCATATAAAACAACATAGTTTAAATAATTTATTATTAAAATATGATTTCCTTTAATTTTGGTACATAATCGACATCTAAGCATCTTCTAGCGAGTAAATCCTTGTACCATAGTGCGGAAGATCTTGCCGTTCGCAGCCTCTTTTCATCGTCAAAGTCTACTTCAAACAGTCCAAATTTGACGCTAAAACATGTATTTCCACTGTATAACATTAATTAATTATAATACATTAAAAAATTATATTTATGTATCTTGCGTTCAAAATAGGAACGTCACTGACCTCAACTTAACAACTAGCAGATTAAAAGTACAGTTCGGAAAAAAATATATTTAGTAAGTTATATATATATTTGTCTATTCTTTATATATGATGATTTATTATATTAACATTATACCAACGTTTAAAAGGAAAACAACAGCTAGGATAAAAACAATAATTAACGGAATAAAAGATCAGCTTAAAATGTCTTCGTTCTGGTTGTTTGTAAATAAAATTTCCAAAATTGTTTAATCAATAAATCTAGTAAATGGGCATGTTCTTATTAGATATCCGCGACTACTTACATAATTACCGAAAAAGGATTAGGCTATAAGTACTAAATATCTAGAAGCCGAGATGGCCTAGTGGTTAGAACGCGTGAATCTTAATGAATCTTATGAACCCGGGCAAGCCACTGAATTTTCATGTGCTTAATTTGTGATTATAATTCATCTCGTGCTTTACGGTGAAGGAAAATATCGTGAGGAAACCTGCATATGTCTAATTTCTAAATTCTAATTTCTTATAAATTCTGCACATGTGTATTCCACCAACCTGGACTGGAGCAGCGTGGTGGAATAAGCTCCAAACCTTCTCCTCAAACAAGGGAGAGGAGGCCTTATCCCAGCAGTGGGACATTCACAGGCTGTTACTACTTGTGAAGTAGTAATATACTATATATTCAAATAATAGAAGGAGTAAAATCAAAATACTACTTTGACTTGAATTTACGTGATATCATTGGTCGAAATCTTAAATAATCTATGGTGTCCATTATTGATTAATGAAAAAATAGCGTTTTAAATATCGAAGTGTTATCGCAACTTTGGAAGTAAAATTAAAGTAGGCATATGAGTATTTAAGTGGAATAGTGTTCCATTATCAAAAAAGATACATTAATCGAGAACTGTTTGAACTGCATAATATAACACAGCTATCAGCAAATCGCATGGAGTATGTTAATTTAATGTTTGTTTATCTGTACTCCTTCGTCCATTGATATAGGCTATAGTGAGTTTATTTACCTCAATCCACTGTCCCATTCAAAGTTATCCATCAATGACCAGGCAGTATATGTGATAACGTTGCAATTATCATGTTCTATAGCGTCTAATATCGAATTGAGATATTTTTTGTAATATGATATCCTGTCAAGGTCATTTAGTCCACCAAATGTCCCTGACCCATTCTCCGTTATCATGATTGGTGGATCATTACAATTATCTTTGACCCATTTCAATGCCTTTCTTATACCATGGGGAATTACCTGAAATAAAATAGATGTATGTTGTTTTATGAAATTATATAAAAGGTAATAATTTAGTTAGATATCCTAACAGCCTGTGAATATCCCACTGCTGGGCTAATTTTTTCTCCCTTTTTTGATGGGGAAGGTTTGGAGCTTATTAATTTTATTATCATCTTATTCAATTTGTTATTATTAGTTAGATATATATTATACTATTATAAAAGCAATATTTTTTAAATTTATCCTGGAAATAACTTAAGGGTGTTAATTTTAAATATTTTTTATCTAATAGTAGACAATTATTCATAGACAAATTTAACATTATGTAAGAAATAAGTAATGAATAATAAATTATTTGTACATTTGCTGTTTGCAATATGAAAGGAATTAATTAGTCATGTATTTAAATATAAGTAATAGGTCTCTAAACGGGGTTTGCACAAAGTTTTACCACCAAGTTAATATATAGAATGTTAAAACATCTTATTATGAATATGCTTACAGTGCAATGAGGAACAGCGCCCTTTTCATAGTCTAAATAGGTGAAATCAGCCCCTATATCGTCGTCATACGATGGTATGGGAAAAGTACCAGGCTTGTAATTATCTCTTGTGTAAAACTTCGTTGAATAATGGTTGAAGCCGTAGAAATCGCTAGTCCCTGAAACGCAATACAGCAAAGCAACAATTCACTATTTACGTGTTAATTATTACAGAGTTATCTGACATCGAATCTACTAACACTTATTGTTACCTTGTTGCGTATTGTGTAATCAAAGATATTAGGATGAGACAATAGGCAATTTAGTACTTTTAAATGACTTGACATATTCCTAGCAAAAGATAAGAAAAATCAAGTTGATACTGATTATTTATAAGTGATGTTTCATAAAATAAAACTAAATCCGACTTCAGAAAAGCATAAAATATAATTATACTTAAGTATATGAATGATATAAATATTTTCGTTTTAGGCTTGAACATAAATAAAACAGTAACAGTAACAGCCTGTTAATGTCCCACTGCTGGGCTAAGGCCTCCTCTCCCTTTTGAGGAGAAGGTTTGGAGCTTATTCCACCACGCTGCTCCAATGCGGGTTGGTAGAATACACATGTGGCATTATTTCAATGAAATTAGACACATGCAGGTTTCCTCACGATGTTTTCCTTCACCGTCAAGCACGAGATGAATTATAAACACAAATTAAGCACATGAAAATTCAGTGGTGCTTGCCCGGGTTTGAACCCACGATCATCGGTTAAGATTCACGCGTTCTAACCACTAGGCCATCTCGGATTAAATACATATGTAAAATTTTATTTCGCCATGTTGGATTTAATATGACATCACTTACGCTATCACATGCGTGTCTCTTAGAAAGTAGCTGAGGCAAAGGAACAGATGTTCATAAAAACGTTAAATCGAGCTTTTACTAAATGTCCCACTGATAGGGAATGTGTCCACATATATTAAGGAGAAGGTTATAGCTTGTTCTACATAGACTAATCCAGAGTGAATTTCATCCGCTACAAATGCAGTTTTACTCACAATGGTTTCGTTCATTATTAAAATGAAGTATATGCAAATAAGGCAAGTCAGTGTTGTCCTCCCGCATTTTTTAGCTAAGGTTTAATTTTATCTAATTCCATTCAAACTTGTAAAACGAAAAATTGTAATATATAATTTATTTTTCTGACCTTTGACATATTCGATTTCTTCTTGACTAAACTCTGGTAGTCTACTCCTTGGGTAGGCTTGTTCTTTGCTTTTTTCTGCGATTCGTCGAATTGCTCGCTCGGGAAACCCACCCTTTGAGGTAAATATAGGATGACTATATAGGCCTACTTCGAAATCCATAGCATCCATACCAGCTTCAACGTCTTCTTGAGAATCAGTTACACCTTCACGAAAATCCGTTGCTATTGTTATTCCACAAACTCCTGAAAGAATATTATAATTTATTACGCTTTAGATATGTTACTGGTGGTAGGGCTTTGTGCAAGCTCGTCTGGGTAGGTACCACCCACTCATCAGATATTCTACCGCAAAACAGCAATACTTGATATTGTTGTGTTCCGGTTTGAAGGGTGAGTGAGCCAGTGTAATTACAGGCACAAGGGACATAAAATCTTAGTTCCCAAGGTTGGTGGCGCATTGGATATGTAAGCGATGGTTGACATTTCTTACAATGCCAATGTCTAAGAGCGTTGGTGACCACTTACCATCAGGTGGCCCATATGCTCGTCCGCCTTCCTTTTCTATAAAAAAAAAAAAAAAAATTATGTTTCATTAAGAAAAATATGTTAGGGTCTAAAACCTTTTTTTTATATTTTGGTTAAATTTATAATTTTTTTAAAACTTACTTAAAATTTCCTTGTTAGTATGTGTGGGTCTTATCTAGCAACTTTGACTTTTTTATTATTTTCTTACCTTTCTGCGTTTCTCTAAACTCTTTATCATATATATGCCAGGCTCTAGCATGTGCCACAACTATTTGTTTTGCTGCTAAGTATTCACCAATACCATGAGCGTTGAGTTGTGGCGCAAATCTCGTCATCCCATAACCGAACAAACCAATTTGTTTCGGCTCATTAATTGTGATCCATGTCTTTACACGGTCACCGAATAACTTGTACAATACCCTCGCGTAATCTCCGAACCAATCAGCTATCAATGGATTAGCCCAGCCTCCCAGATCTTGAAGATTCTGTGGCAAATCCCAATGAAACATCGTGACAACGGGCTCTATGTTGTTTTCCAATAATTCGTTTATGATGTTATTGTAATATTCTAAACCAGATTCGCTTATTTTATTCGCGAATCCGGTAGGAAGTATTCTTGGCCACGATATGGAAAACCTGTAGAAATCAACGCCTAGGAACTTCAGCATTTCTATGTCGCGTTTGTAGAATTCATAGGATTTGCAAGTGTCATCAGCGGTCGTACCATCTTTTATCCGACTTTCTTGATGGTGACACATAGTATCCCAAATACTTGGTGTTTTATCTGTGTACAATTATAAATTGAAAAATAAACAAACAAGATTTCTTAAATGGATGCAACACTTTTGTTATGTTAGTTATTCAAAAGTTTTTAATTGTTCAAGGAATTTGTGTTTGATACCTGCTGCGTTCCATCCGCCCTCAATTTGATACGATGCTGTAGCAACTCCCAATTTTAGGCCATGCGGTAGTCGTCTCATTTTTTCTACAAATTTTAAGTTGACCTTTAAAAAAAAGGGGAAGAAAGTTCAATGAAAACTGTCTTGTTTTTCTAGTAGTTGTTTCGGCTGAAGATCATGACGATTTATCAATAAATCATTAAAATGATTAGTTATAGGTATATATATATATATCGTAGAAAATTTGTGTAAAACCTCCGTACGTATGTGCATTTTAAGGATTTGTAAAATTAGCTATGATATATTTTATTCTTCCGGCATAAGCATCTGCCTATTTTTAAATATGCTATAAATAAAAAAATACTATTTAATAATTTTATACTTGTGTTTTGGTTTTTAAAATAATTATTTTGGATTCGCCGGAGTCGGGTAACAAATATTAAATATATTAATATTAATAATATAGTACATTACTAAACGTGACTTTGTTAGTCACGTTTGTCGTAGTTTTATTTTAACATATAAAATAAAATAACATGATAGGCGCCATATTGAAGGAGATATTATGCAAAACTTGTAGTGAAGTGGAGCGGTTACTGTTTTGTGAAACAAAATATTTGTGAAAAAAAAATATTTTGAGTATTTTATTAAAGTTAAGTTAGCGGACGGATTCGCGGGTTTTGGAAATCGCCTACTTTAACCACTACTGATATGCCGTTTATTACTTTAACGTTAATGTTGGGAGACCAGGTGCCGAATTCTACTAATCTATAACGATTACAATACGTACGTACGAAGTTATCTGTAACACAAAAGAAATGTTTTTCAGATATAAATATATAATAATAATTTGATGGGGTCAAATAATTATTTAGTTTAACTACATCACATAAAAGATTAAAATGTAGTACGAAGTCATTAATTATGTGATATCACAAGTCCCGGAAGAAGCGGTTTCATCTATTTTGATTACTATTTTCAAAGAAAACTAAAGGTTAAAAGAAGACCTAAAATAACACTGTTATTTTCAATGAAGTCTCGGTCTACAGTTGGAGAAGACCGTACCATACTGGCACTAGTATTTTGCGTCACTTTACTCGGCTTGGCGGAAATTATATCACGTGTCCGTGAATTCCATCATTGACTGCATGAGAAATTTCGAAAATTACATGAAAAGGTGGCCAAAAAAAAAAACAAAAAAGTCGCAGTTAAACCCTGAATAAAATATATAAAATGGATAACAATAATCTCGCCAAAGTTAATATTCAATTAATAATCAAACCTGTAGCTAAAAATATGTTTGAAAACATTCGAAGCCACTTCACAATAGCTGTATTTATTAACGACTAAATTATCAGTAAACGTTGCAGATAAAAAGTACAGGTAAGTTGAATTGTTAATTAAGAAAAAATAAATGAGAAATTTAAATTCTTTTGCTATGTGTAAAATTATAATAATCGTTATGTCTTTTCTGGAGACAAAGACCGATGAAACAGAAGTTTTTTTGTTTGTTTTTATCAAACGAATTGCATAGATTTTGGTGAGTTTTCAATTTACTTTTGTCATATAATATCTTATATCTGGCGAAACTTGTTTGGTGATAGATGATAGATTTGTGGATAAAAACCATAACCGAAGATTGCAAGAGAACTGATATGAATTCGGGCAAGCACCACTGAATAAACCTGTGCTTATTAGCATTTATAATTTGCTTACTAAAGGTAAGGGTAGAATAAAGGTATAGGAATACGTAAAACGTTTATATCGTAATATTAAACATATAATCTCTGTTGGTCTACGTGAAGCACGCCAGTAAAGCGCCCAGTCGGTATGATTTTTTCTGACATTTTCAACTATTATCGTCATATTTTAGCCAATTTACACAAAACGATAATGTATTATGCACCTAAACATTCCTCATGGATCACTTTGTCCATTGGTTTACTGGTGGTAGGGCTTTGTGCAAGCTCGTCTGGGTAGGTACCACCCACTCATCAGATATTCTACCGCAAAACAGCAATACTTGATATTGTTGTGTTCCGGTTTGAAGGGTGAGTGAGCCAGTGTAATTACAGGCACAAGGGACATAAAATCTTAGTTCCCAAGGTTGGTGGCGCATTGGCTATAAGCGATGGTTGACATTTCTTACAATGCCAATGTCAAAAAAAAATAAAAAAAATTGGTGAAAACCATATGAAATTATAGCGTTCAGATAGACGCGGCGGGGGCACTTTGTTTTATAATAAGTTGTGTTGTCGTGCTCGGCGGTGACCGTAATAAATATACCTGGTTGGGTCTAAAACGTTTCCGGCGTAAAAAGTTTTCACTTCTATAAACTTACTTTTTAAAGTAATTGTACGTAAGTGCAACATTAAAATTGTGGTAAACATATATTAAATCGTCAGAGAATTTAGTGAAATGAGATAATATTGATAACGACGATAAGATTCGTAAAGCATTATGTAAATGTGTTTGTGAATATGGTAATACAATACAGCAATGACACAATTTTAACTTTTTAAATGAGACGTGATATTATTATTGTAATGGTGACAGCGAACCGCAGTTATCCGAATAACAATATCATTTATCATACCATTTGTGTTGCGTTTTAGAAAGGATAATATCCTCTGATACTGTCATAAATTGTAGCATGTCAATGACCTATCACATTAAATTATGATGAAAGCATTTAATTTCGAATCACTATTGTATATTTATACGTACCTATCTCATGTACATTTATTGGTATGTATGTATATATTATGTAAATGTATGCGTTTGAAACATAATTTAAAACATTGGTGGATACACATGTGGCAGATTTTCGTTCGACACATTCAGGTTACGATGTTTTTGTTCACCATTGTGAGCATGTGTTGCATTATAATGCAAATTAAGCATATGAAAATTCCACGGTGTAGTCAAGGTTGGACATGCAATCTTCGGTTAAGATTTACTTGTTACAACCACTGGGTCATCTAGGTTTATAATAAGTTTTCGTCTCATTTATTACAAATACATTTCTACTATATTTTCTAATGGTTTTGTAATAACTAGACGTTTGAAAGTCGTCTTTGCGCCTTGACTTCAGTATTATCCGAAAAAGCCTTGTCTGAAATATTAAAATAGCATCTCTATTTTTTGTGATAATGCTATTAATTTTTGTAAGGCAATTTTAAGATTATGTTTTAGATTAATTTTGTATTATTAAAAATATGTGTATTCCACAAATCCACATTGGAGTAGCGTAGTAAAATAAGCTCCAAAACATTCTCTTCAAAAAAAAGGGAGAGGAGGCCTTGGCCCAGCAGTAGGATATTCACAGGCTGTTACAGTACAGTAAAAATATAAATAACTTGTGTAAATTAAATCAGCATATTATATAGGATACATAATTTAACCTCGATTAAAATGATACAATTAATAGGCATGATGACAGTATTAAACAATTAAAAATAAATGATTTTAGAAAAGAAACTATTTTAAAAGGATTCTAAAAAATTATCTCATTTTAATACACATTGAGATTAATTAGATTTTTAATAAAATAAAAGTATAAAATTCTGCAAGCGGTCATTTAATTTGAAACACCAATCAGAGCGAATGACGTCACGCCTCTGTATCTATAAACGTTTCTCTTGAACAGTTGTGTTTATGCGTTTCAAAATTATTTTGCATTATTTAATTAGTTGAGTCGTTGATTATTCGCGTTTTGGTGAAGAAAATAAAATATCCAAGATCTATTAATGATGGAACAAGGTTTTGTTAAGGCAAATTCCTCTAATTTGCCCAGGATTTGTTGATGTAAGGAAAGTTTCTTTCATCAAATAAAGACTTTGCTCATCTGAATCACGAAATGTGAAAACTTTCTTGTAAGTACATTTTTATTTATCTTTAGTGTTATCATAGGTTTTCTCTGTTAGCTATATAGTATTACTTGCATATGAAGAGCCCTAATATTTTTACCAGTAAGAACTTTTAAGACAATATTTCATTTAGCTCCACTAGTACTGAATTTGTGAATTTACATATTTACAAATACTTCTATAAATCTAAATATATCATAAATATATAATATTATTTATTAATCTCCGCCTCAATTTGCAATTTCTTCAAAATGTTCTGTAACCATACTTTCTTTTAATTGCTTTTCACATTCTTCAAGAATCATCATCTTTCGTTGCTTACTTATGTATGGTCGTTCTGATTCTGTAGATTGTTCTTCGATCTGGTTGGCATTCGAATGTATTTTTACACAGAGGGACCGCACACCACTTGTAAACTTTGGAATTCGTTTTTAACCTTAGGAAATATTTTCGCAATATTTTCTGCTTTTCTTCGTTGAATATAGACATAATACAACATTTACTGTCGTTTATTGACTCGTGACGTCACGTGCAGGCGCCATGACACCTGCGGGTGTTTTCGAGCGAAATTCAAAATAGTAAATGAAAATGCAATTATTTGCGTAAACAGTTAGTTTATTACTAAAATAAAATTATTTTCAGTAATAGTGTACCTACATTATAGAAGGTTATTTCAAAATCAGTCATCATGCCTATTAGTCCACAAGCCATAATACCACAAAATTAATACAAATAAACTATATACATGTAAATGATATTATATTTACGAAAGTAGAAACGTTAATAAATTATAATGACAAATCATTTGTTCATTTACTCTAATACATAGCCAAAGTTTTTAAATAAATAAAACGATAATTAAAAAGTGTTGCAAGCGATACAATAGTTTTATTTTAAAATAAATATAAGATTATTAACAATAGCAAGCCTTGATCGAAAATGGGAACAGTGTTACAGCAGACTTCTTGTTTAAACAATTGTACGTATTCTGAATACGCAAATAATTGATTATCGGGTGCTTAACGATCTAAATAACTAAAAATGTTATAAAAAATATACTTTTAGAATTTTTTTGTACCTTATAAAGTTCACTTAAGACTAGGTATTTGTAAAAAGGATTTAAACATCATGTATGGAAAAGCAATGATAACTATGGCAAGTTATCGTTGCGGTTTATATTATTTAGATTAATATTATATGACTTAGTGGTCGGATTGACCAATTTATTTCTAACTGCGTTAACATTATGTCTGATAAGCTACGTAACACTTAAATATACTGAAGAAATTATAACACGTGTATTAATAATAATTAATCTTGTAAATATATTAATCTAGTCGCGAATTTCGGTATCATTTTTTTTGTTATACAAACATTTTTTTTTGTGTTTATAATTCATAAAAAATATGTAAATTAAGGATTAGGAGGATACCGTGCTATTTTTTTAAACAATGAGATATAATATACATATAAAAATTAAACATTCACATTTCGTATATTCGCAATGTTCATACATCGTACAAAATACCCTGTAAATTTTTAAAGCCTTTCTTCAAATATTATATAATATTTCTAAAACTAATGGTTCTAACTGCAAAACGTAAAAAGTAATTTTCATCCTGATAAAACCTAAATACTTAAATGTTAGCAATTATCAATGAAATTGAACTAAAGATAATTCGTTAAGTTTATCGCACATTCTAAATCTAAATATAGAAATAGTTTATATCTGTTACCTGTTTTGACTGCCTCGTTGGTCTAGTAGGTTAGATGTAAGGCCGTAGACCTGGAGGTTCTGGGTTCAAATTCGACCAATAAAAAGTTATTGAGTTTTTCTGTCGATAATTTTCAATAGCAGCCTGGAGTCTGGAAGTTTGAAGTGTGTACACTCCCGTGCCTCGGATAGCACGTAAAGCCGTTGGTCCTGTGCCGGAACTTTTTTCGGTCGTGTCGGATTGCCGTCCCATCGGATTATGAGAGTTGGCAATAGAGAGTGCACCTGTGTTTGCGCACACACTTGTGATAGAGATATTATAGATATCTCCTGCGTAGTTTGCTTACCTCTATCGAGATTGGCCGCCGTGGCCTATTGTTACCTATATAATTAATACACATTTATGCTGTCGCTGAATTTTCTATAGACAAATCTTCATATAAAGTTTTTGTGCAAATATGAAATATGGCCGAAGAGTAAATCAACTAAAATCATTGTGAGGAAAGCTGCATGTGTCGGATGAAAATTTGGCTGATGCAATTGTTATAAACCTTCTGAATAAAAGACAACGTCATCAGCTGGACACTTACAGACTACTGTATAATTTTTACTTTTATATTATAAACTAGTACAAAAGTATAGAAAATACTGGTAGTTGGAAAGATTTTTATATCGTTATTTTGAAGTCATGTTAGAGTCGCCTTAAATTGAAATAAACTTTTAGACGGCGCGTTTTTGCTTTAAATTTATAATATGTATTTTGTTCTTTTTATTTTAATATTGTATATTATAAAAATGTCTGTTCATAGTTTCAAAAAATAAATAAATTTATATTAATCTTTTAAATTGATTTAATCATTTTCATTAAATTTTCATGTTGACATTTTAGTATTCAACTAAAATCGAGCTGTCTAAGCTCTGCAATATGGGTCACAATTTAAAATGTTCTGTACATATCAAAAGCGCGAATAAAGAAAGCATCATAAAAAGCATGTTAAAATGTAGCATCATTTGTCCTTCAAATTGAAAATTCGTCGAAAAATAATTTTTAACAAGACACGAAATAAGACATTAACTTATTAGATTAGCATTAGATTAGCATTAACCATTAACCAACAAAAATTATTACGAAAAGCTCTTAAACATTATTTAAATCATTAATCTTTTTTAGAAAGTTAGGCCTTTCTACAATATTTTAATGAAATGCTGTAATTTTTTTTTTGACTTTGGTATTGAATTTTTTAAATGTATTTAATTAAAGGCAACCATTGCTTAGGTATGTCCCACTTCGCATCAAAGTTTTTGAAATTACGAAATATTTGTGTTTTAATCAAATATTCAATGGAATAACGAGATTAAGAGAAAAATGAGCGGTACATATCCGAGTTACACTTACGCAGGAATTAGAACAAATATAGAAGACACTTGAACACACACAAAACCACATGAGCACAGGACTGAACTTGAAAAGAGGGTGGACTGATTATTTTATATTGCTATAAAATATTGACATTCAACATATATACTTTTTACAAAGGAATAAGAACAATATTATTTATATTAATATATAAAAGAATAACTCTAACATATCAACTCATAGCCCAAACATTTGGTTCTAGCACCATTGTATACTTTTTACACAGTAGGTGTAGTACCAAGGAAATACAAATTTGTGTAAAAATCCTTCATTTTTGAAGTAAGACCAATGGAAATTGGTATTTAGCGTTTCTAAATTATGACGCGAGCTAAGGCGTGGGTAAGCCAATTTTGTATTAGATAAAAAACCTCTTTAACATATAATACATTAAATACAATAATACATTATATACATTGCCAATGAGGCTGTGAATCCCAATACATAATGAACGTGTTGGTTTGGAATAAATTGGGAATGAAAATCGTTCATAAAAGGACACATTCTTAAAAAAATATATTAAGTATTACTCTTAGTTATTGTTTATCATATTATTATATTAATTAAGAACATTTTACCTTTAAAGTAAATATATAATAGCAAATAAATCAGTTGCAACTATTTTGAATAATTCAATTTTCATTACTTATGTGACATTAAGTGCGGCCCTGGTCGAAGGCTGTGTTCACAAGACCTACATTGCCGAACCGCAGGCTCCATCCAGCTCAGTCCAGCCACGATCACCTCCTGTATCAGATCTATTACAATATTATAATTTAATAATTTTCACCGACATTGTGTTATCAGGAAGAAAATTTAAGGTAATTTTTTTTCTTTAATTAGTTTTCTTTTTTTTTTTATTATACCTCTGTCCGTTGTTTTAGAATGTATTTAAATTAATTTATTTTTAATTAATCGATTTAAAATTAAAATTATATTTCTTAACATCCATTTTATTTATTTTAGCATTCTTAAGATGTTGTTCTTAGGCAAAAATCTTATATTGGTCTCCAATATGTTATATGCAAAGTTTTAATCAATCAACTAAATTTATCTTTAATTAACAATGTCCTGTGGTTTTATTCGAGTCGAAATTAGCTTATATATATCTGCTTTATATAGTCACTGTTTTTTTACAAAGTTTAAAAAAAATCTTTTATATATCAGTAAAAACTCGTGAATCTAATTGTATTCATGGGTTCGACAATGCTAAAGCACCACTCTTTTACAAAAAAATATTTAAGACTAGCTATCTGTCCCGGCTTTTTTTATAGAATAAGAAGGCGGACGAGCATATGGGCCACCTGATGGTAAGTGGTCACCAACGCCCATAGACATTGGCATTGTAAGAAATGTTAACCATCGCTTTCATCACCATTGCGCCACCGATCTTGGGAACTAAGATGTTATGTCCCTTGTGCCTGTAATTACACTGGCTCACTCACCCTTCAAACCAGAACACAATAATACCAAGTACTGCGGTTTTGCGGTAGAATATCTGTTGGTTGGGTGGTACCTACCCAGACGAGCTTGCACAAAGCTCTACCACCAGTAATTCGCTTCGCACGGGTAGAATTATAAGAGTGACATAACTATAACGAAATACATATCACTCTAATGGTTAACGCGGCATACGTCAGTAAAGCCAGTCGGCATGATTTTATCCGAAATCTTCAACATATAACGTCATATTTCAGCCAATTTACACAAAACTTTAATGAATTATACACCTAAACCTTCCTCATAAATAATTCCGTTTATTGGTAAACTATGAAAAACCATTTGATAGTTTTTGAGTTTATCGCGCTCGGACAGAAAGACAAACGCGGGAGGGACATTGTTTAATAATATGCAGTGATAGTGTGTGTCAAAACTTGCAACATCATTTTAAACCATAACCAGCTAACAGATTTTAACTGTAATTTTTGCACATTTGAAAGTTGATACGCGATGACTTCTTGGTTCTGAAGATAGGTGGCACGTTTTTCATGTAAGGAATCATTGATATTTTAGCCCAATTTCTATGGGATTGGTGACCGCTTACCATCAGGTGGCCCATACTCGCATCCATCTACCTCTATTGTAAAAATAGGAAGGAAGATATGCGTATAAGCAAATCTATGGTGGCCTTAACCAAGCTTTGGAACATAATTGGGTTATTTTGTTGTGTTATATCTTATCGTGATATAGGTTTGAATTAGTCACATAATATGTGCCTGTTGTTATATAATTATGTCTCACAAGAAATCGAATACTCCACAATAGATACGGATGTACCAAACTCGAATCGTCTTGTTTATTCAAGTGTTTTTCGCTTCTTTGTATTTAATAACTTCGTCTCTTTAAAATAATTATGAATTTTTAAATACTCGTACAAAAACAGATTAATTTAAAATCTATTTGCTGTTGCTGCAAATAGTTTTTAATCTGTTATCATTTAAAGAATGGGGTAACATAAATAAATAATTAATAAAAGTTAGTAACAGCCTGGATATCCCACTCCTAGATGCTCCCCTTTTGAGGAGAAGATTTGGACTTTATTCCAACATGTTTCGTCATCAGGCACATGTTGAAAGCCAAACTAAACACTTGAATATTCAGGATTTGAACCTACTATCTTTGCTTTAGATTCTAACTCTACAACCACTAGACCATTCGGCCATAATATTTGACTTTTTATTATTTTTCAACGGAGCAACAATTTGTTTTTTCATATTCTAGTGAACCAGTGTGCTATAACAGATATAACAACTTACGGTCTTGCTTATAAACGTTATTTAGAAATGTATCCAGTACTTCCGTGCCTCGGAAAGCACGTAAAGCCGTTGGTCCTGCGCCTGAACTCTTTCCGGTCTTGTCAGATTGCCGTCCAATCGGATTATGAGAGTTAGGGAATAGAGACTGCACTTGTGTTTGCGCACACACTTGTAAACTATAATATCTCGTGCGCAGTTGGCTAATCTTTCTTAAGATTGGCCGCCGTGGCTGAAATCGGTCTGGAGGACATTAAACATTATTTGGCGGCTGTTTAGTTCGACATTCATTTCGCTTTTTCTATTATTATTGATTTGACATTCGAAAAAAGAAGACAGCATTGTAACAATCACACGATTAACAACTTTTATAGGTAAGACCGCAAGTCGCAATAACCAATGTAGCTACGGTAAAAAATGCTTTCATGATTTATTATTAAATATGCATATGGTTCGGTAACTTAATAGTTATTATTATTTATTCTTATCGTCAAATTTTCACGCATCATTTACAACAAAATATCCTTATAATTGATCTTTTAAATGGAATGTGTTTGACACATTTCATCCATGTTTTCACTGCAATCTTGTTTTTTGTAAATATGTTATGAATTACTAATATTATAACTGCGAAAGTGAGTTTGTTGGTTACACTTTTACTTTCTAACTACTTAATTAACTATCATGAAATCATGAAATGAAATCATGAAGTTTTGAAAAGTTTCCAGGGATATATAAAACGACATAGGGTACCTCACACCTTCTCCCCTCCACACAAACGGACGAAGCAGGGTTCACAACCGATAATTATGGTACAAGTTATTTAGGTAGATATTTTCATACCTACGTACGATGTACGATAGTACACTACTATGGTACGTGGATTGTACGATAATTTCCATTATGATGTAAAATTTGATAATTACACGAACCAATAACAAGAACAATTGTTTTTACTATCAGCGCCATCTATTGGCTCATTTCCTTCTTAGGAACAATAGCAGCCGCTTCATATCTTGGTTTGATGCAGAGTGTTGGCAGTTATAATATTTCGCGGGATCAAAACGAAAAAAATTGAGCGATGACCTTTTATTTTTTAGTGTACTGCTGATTTCAACTCTAATTGCAAATTATTTCAAATCTATTGTTGTGATTTTGTATAATATTATTGTATTTTATAATCATTATCCTGTTGTACGATAATTCTAAGGGCCCTAGTACGATAACTGGTTGTAAACTCTGGGACGAAGCTGGGTCCGGAAACTAGTGTTCACCACTTACCACTTTTATTTACTTTTTAGGTAGTAAAATAAAAATAAAATTCCCTAATAATTATGTTAACATATTCTATTTTAATTTAATATATAATTATTAAGACTATTACATAAAAGAAAATATCGACATAAATTAATCTATTATATTAATAAATATTATTAATTATATTAACCGTTGTTTATTTCTTATAACTATTTTTGCATTTAAAATAATTTGAATATAGTTAAATAACAAATTATTGTTATTTTCGTGACAATTTGGTTGGAAATATTGATAGTTTAACAATAATTATGTATAAACAAAGTATTAATTAAAACAGTAATTAAGTAATGAAAAAAAAACTTATTATTTTATTTTGATAAAATATTATAAAAATATTTTTAGAAAAACTGTAAAATATTAAATAACATAAAAATTTTGTACATGAAAATATCAAATAATCAAAATATATATATATATATATATATATATATATATATATATATATATATATATATATATATATATAAACTTGTGTCTTTTTTATTTCAGGTCAAAAGCAAACGATTTGGCTGCTTTAGAGCTTATAAGGAGGCTCTATATAAAGCTTTATGTGTAGTCGGTGATTATTTTTATTTTCATTTATTTAGTATTTTTAATTTTTAATAGTAGTAAATATGTAAATAATATCAATTATACAATAAACAAAAAAAAAAAAAAACACTATAATAATATCACGCAGTTTTTGCACTTCTTTTTATACGAATTTCGATGATTTTTTGTATATGCACAAGGGAGTGTAAACACTTCCGACTTCCAGGCTGCTATTGAGATTTTTCTGACAGAAAAACCCAATAACTTTTTTTTATTGGCCCGACCTGGAAATTCAACCCAGGATCTCTGGGTCTGCGGCCTTACATCAAGCCACTAGATCAACAAATTATTATTTTTTTATTCTGTTATATCTCCCTTTTCAATATTCACCAATTGAAAATCGAATATCGTGAACTTCGATTTTTAATAACAGATTAGAGATTGCTACGAATCATGTTAAGTGTGAACTTTTTTAATTTATTTAGGAAAGGCAGACAAGGAAATAGGTGAACCTATGATAGGTAAGTATTTGCCTCAGATCCTCAAATCATGGATTCACTTTTATAACAAAGCATTATAAACCATTACTGTTTGGCAATCCCAACCTTTCACCTACAACCTACCAGCTACCGTTAGTAAAAAGATTGTAGCTTTGTTTTATTTTAGATGAAATAAAATATAATAAATGAATTAACATTTGATAATTCCTCTTCAATTTTCAACTCTCGATTCAACGAATGATAAAATTCAAATTAAGATTTGGTGAGTTTTCGAATAAGATTAAATAGATTTAGAGTGTTTTAATTCTATATTTTTAGTTATTTAAATGCAATATATATTTTATAACTTACTATAGAAAGAATACAGCTTGTTGTAAATAGCTGTGTGTTATCAATAAATGTATTGACACTATTTTAACAGAGTAACTGCTGTGTTTTCCAGGTTTCCAGTATTTGGTTAATATTCTGAACTAAAAAAGAGGGCTCTTCGTATTTGTCTATTTCTGCGTAAGGCATCATTAATCATCATATCGTGTACTATGTAGTATTTTATATATATATATATTTAATATCTAAAAACTAATTTGGGCCCTTGTTTAACACAATTGTAATTTCGTTTTGTTTGTCCCAATTTTTGAAGTTTAAAATTATGTATGTCTTGGAATAACTTGCAAGCTTTTGGAATAATAATAAAATAATATTTTTTGGATAATACCGGTGATTGACGGTTGGTACTTAGAATTAGCGATCTTTAATCAGAATTATAAATTAAAATGTTCATCTATACTAATAAATGAGTAGAGGTTTTTTATAATGTCTAACTGAAAAACTTCTAAATAAATATACATAAAACTTATATCAGAGATTCAACGCTTTTCGGAGAAGGTTTTAGTAGAATATAATTTTTGTTATATAAATAGAAGCGTTTCGCAATTTTATGCAATTTCATTCGCAAGCTGAACAAAATTCAAGTGAAGACTTTGAAGCAGAAACTTCTAGAAGATATAAATTTGTTAGCGATGTTGGTTTGTGACCGTCACTAACGGGCAGTTGATAATCTGTTTTGCTCGTTTTGTCGATCGCAAAATGAACTCGCTAGACGTTTTTCAACATGAACATTATGAAGGAAAATTATTAGTTTAATTTAAGATTTACTTTAAAATAATTTATAAAGTGTAATATTAAGATCCTGAAATTGTTTCGAGTTTTCTTTATAATTTGTATGTTGTGTATTATTTTTTATTAGAAAACAGATAAAAGAAAGATTTTCTATTGGTGTAAAACAAATATAACAAAAAATATCGAGTTATTATGTAAATTCGAGATGTCATTATTTAACTAATACATTAATATAATGTAATTAATGATTATATAAGTAGTATTTAATTATATTGGTTAAACAAGTTGTTTTTAATTGTGATATAAAAAATGTGTAGATAAAATAAGTATAAGTATGTATAACACGTAATTTTTCGTTTGTTTGTTTATCAAAGTCTTCTCGTTTCTCAATTTACGATAACGCATATATTAGACTGTTTTATGTATTGTTAAATATATATTATTGTTGTAAATATATTATTACAGGTGAAGAAAAAGTTTTATTTTTTTGTTAAAAAATCCTGGAATCCGATCGTTGCAAAATTTATAGGTTCCATTCTAAATCATCAAAATAGGTTCAGACCTTTAGAAAGAGTTAGTGTCATACAAACATAAATGAATTATATAAATATATGAAAGTGCTAAAAGGCCTACTTATTACAATAAGGATCTCATTCGGCCAATCAAATTTTAGGGAATTTAGAGCGAAATGAATTAGAAAGGCAAATAATAATCGTGTATAGAAAACTTTAAATATTAAAAAAACTATACACTAACTAAATAATAAAAGAAAAAACAAATCATTGAATGCTATTAGGTACATAATTACGACTAAAAATTGCCATAGACAACCGTTGGTAATCTATACTAATTTTATAAATGCGAAAGTTATTCTGTCTTTCTGTTTGTCTATTACGCTTTAACGGTTAAACCACTAAATCGATATTGATGAACCCCGAAGAAGAACAATACTACTACTACTTTTTTATACCTAACACCTGCCTAACCACAAGCGAATTACTATTAAACGGGCGAAATCGCGTGCAAAATAAGTGTTAAATAAATATTATATGCATGCAATAAAAATTAAGTGTTATATATTTATTAAAGGTATAAAAACAGTTCATATATTATATAAATTATAAGGCTATTGTTTACGCATAGTTGATCTGATATATTACAGTACAAGCAGCATTTGCTATTCATCTATTTTCAAATTGCAAACAGAAAATAACCATAGACGCAGCTTAGAAAAACTGAACAGTTATAAATATAATAAAACATCAAAAAACAAGAAAAAAAACACAACTTATATTTAAAATAATAATATGAACAAATAATATGAACAAGCAAAAAAAAGATGCAAATTATTCATTTCTATATTTGCATATCATTTGATAAAAATTGAATTATTTTATCAAAGAAAATATATCTATATTGTGAGTAATTAACTTTTATTTTTATTTATTTTTCTTTTGAGCTTACCAAGCAAGCGAAAGACTCTCCCGATAAGAAGCTGAACGCTTTTTTTCTAGCTAATTTTAGCTGAACGAAAGCTTTACCCATGCTGTACGTTTTGCCTAATGTAAATAAATGGTTAAACAAAGTCAAGTTGGTTTTATTTATATAATTTACTGGTGGTAGGGTTTTGTGCAAGCTCATAGGATAGGTATCACTCTCTCATCAGATATTCTACCGCAAAACAGCAGTACTTTGTATTGTTGTCTTCAGGTTTGAAGGGTAACCGTAACAGCCTGTGAATGTCCCACTGCTGGGCTAAAGGCCTCCTCTCCTCTTTTTGAGAAGAAGGTTTGGAGCTTATTTCACCACGCTGCTCCAATGCGGGTTGGTGAAATACACGTGGCAGAATTTCAGTGAAATTAGACATATGCAGGTTTCCTCACGATGTTTTCCTTCACCGTAAAGTACGAGATGAATTATAATCACAAATTAAGCACATGAAATTCAGTGGTGCTTGCACGGGTTCAAACCATTGAAGGTTTGAAGGGTGATTGATTGTAATTACAGGCACAAGGGACATAAAATCTTATTTCTCAAGGTTGGTGGCCCATTGGCGATGTAAGTGATGGTTAACATTTCTTACAATACCAATGACTACGCGTTGGTGACCACTTACCATCATGGACACTTACTATCATGGACCGTATGCTCGTCCGCCTACATATTCTTCTACTCCTTGTTGGTGACGACGAGAGAACCGGTAAAGCAGAAACATTGAGAATATTCCACGATGAGAATGATAGGTGAAACTGGCTGTATATGAAAAGCTGTATATGAAAAAAAAATTTCATATACAGCTTCATCTACAGCAATGTCAATGTTTACTGGTAAAATTTATCCAGAAGGATGGGACGGACCTGCAGTATTCGATAATATGAATTCTTATCTCTTCTATCTTGATGCATAATAATAGATCTAATGGCTAGATATAAGGCCACAGATCCTGGGCTTAGACCCTTAGTGGGCCAATAAAAAGTTATTGAGTTTTTCTGTCGAAGATTCTCAGTAGCAGCCCATTCCAGCCATGTCAGGTTGTCATCCCATCGGATTATGAGAGTGAGGGAATAGAGAGTGCATATGTCCTGCACAGTTGGCTAATCTCTTGAGACTTGCCGCTTGGTCAGGTGGAAAATGACAAGAATTATTGCGATTCTCATATAAACATATGACCTTTATAAGATACACCGAATGAAATCAAAATATATTATTTTTAAGCAGGCTCTAACAATCACTTTTGACATCTTACAATATTAAATTTTATATGATATATATATATATATATATGTCCTACCGTTTTCGAAAAATAGACTCAATAGAGAAATTACGACATGAAATTCAGTCCTTCCTATACATGCTTTATACATTAATTACTTACAATTACATTTTGTATATTAAGCCTTAAAATAACATCTTTTTATTTACACTTATAACTATTGTGATATATATTTCTATTTAAATATACTTAGTCATTACATTACATGAGTAATTACTTAAACGCCAAAATGATAAAAGTAAAATAAAAGTGTGCAGTACATTTTATCAGCAATGAATTAAATTAGGGTGCGTGGTCTATTTACTTATACCCACACATAAATACCAATAATTAAATAGTAATTTAAATTCTAGAAGTATTAATAATAAAGAAAATAATGTTATATCAAAAAAAAAACTTTAAAATATTTTATGATCAATCGTTTCAAAACAGAATAGATAAGTTGTATGATACGACGAGTAATAAATATCATATAAATAATGTTCCTTCTCTATTAATTTCTTTGATATTTTCTTTAAGCTTTTAAGAAAGGTCGAATTTAAAAATATCTGCGGAATTTTATTATGTAATCGAATACATTGCTTAAGAAAGGATGTATTTACTATGTGAATTCGAAAACTGTGTGTTTTAGGTATATCATTATTTTACTTTGTCAATTTGTCAGTTAAAATAATCCAACAGTTCCTGTGCCCTGTTATTACCCGTTAAAAAAATGCTTTGTTACCCGTTACAGGACTTTGTCTATACAATGATTATATACAAATTACAACGTAAATGTGTATTGTTGATAATATTATCTTCCTCTTTATCGTATACAAATCATTACAAATAAACATTTTAATAACTAATTATATAATGAGTCAAAATAAACATCTCGATTATCACTTTCAAAACAAACGCATTAGAAACAAAAATTATTCATCCCCTAACGATGTACTATTATTGGTATATAATCTCATGTTTTTAAAATTTTCCATCAGTAGCGCTTAGAACTGTCAGGAATTAAGTCGTTTAATTTCCTTTTTATATTTCAAAAGTGTTAACTATAGTGTTTCGCTGGTACATGTAAGTTTTTTTTTTAATATTATATTTTATTCGTTCATCCATACTTGTTGTAAAATTTATTGTTAAAGCCGTATAATAATTTTTACTTTTGACTTTAATAATTGCACGGAATTTCGTAATTGTTAAAATTACAATAATATCACGGTCTGATTTCTTTTTGATTAACTGAAAAATAAAGAATTAAAATAAACTTAACGTAGTCCTTAATATTTTATAACACTAAATTCGTATGAAACGCTGCAATTCTGTTACGTTTAAAGTAATTACATAGTTCTTTTTTATAGTATTTGGGTAGATTTTTAACGGAATTTGGAAAAGTACTTTTTGATATTTGTTAAAATTAATCAATGAATGGAGTTCCAAATATTCATACTATTTTAATATATATGTTATTTGTAATGTAACTTAAAAGAACTAATAATGATATTTTTTAATTAAAAAAAAAAATTAAGATAGAATATCACGTACCTAATCTCAATTATAATATTGTTGTATTAATTACAGTTTACGTACCCAGTTTGTAAATGATGACCAAGTTTAACTCTTTTTTCAGAAGTGTCACACACCGGCGAGACTAAAATAATTCCAAAAGAATGTACTGTAATAGTGACTTCATGTTATACAAACATTGCATACGATTTTTAAAGTGAACTTTAGAACTACATAGATAAGTTTTCTGTCAAACAAAATCATACTTTTTCGTTTTAAAGTTCGTCTTTGTTCAATACATTTGCGTTATTAGTATAATTGAAAAAAAAAATTACTATCTCTTTCTTGAGATAGGGGTTAGAAAGGATAACAAGTCTTCTTGTCTATGGATTGTGTTACAATTGTCACTTTTGTCTTATTTATCAAAAAATAACCTGAGACATCGTTTCTTTATAATAATATTATATGTATATATTTTATATGTTTACAAACAATTCAACACGTATTTAGAATTGATCATGTGTTAACAAATAGCTCACTTATATCATTTTCACGTGAGGTGCGTCAATAACGTGAAATTCATATGACTATTTATTTATCTTTATTACTTAAATACATATATATTTTTTAAAGTTAAACTTCTTTGGGCGCAGCGAGAGTAAAATTTCAATGTCAAATTTTCATGTAACATAGTTAGTAATGTTTGTGATGAAAAATTTTATACTTCAATCACGTGTATTAAGTAGTACAAATGGCTTAGTGGTTAGAATACACATCTTAATCGATAACGGGTTCAATGTAGGAAACCGTTCTTATTTTTAATTCTCGTGATGAAGACAAACATCGTGTGGTGTATGTCGATTTAAATTATGCTACCATCCACCAATGACCATTTGAGCAGCGTGGTGAAATGAGATAGATATTTTAAGTGTAGGCTTGCCTTCGCCAAGCAGCGGGACATATACATGTTACATTAAATTTTATTTAGTATTAAGGCTATTATTTTTATTGGTTCTTAGTTTTATGTTGTTTGTAAGTAGATTTCATAAGACTTGTAGTTATTTAGCGAGTCGAATGTTTTCTACTTAGATGCAATAAAAAAAATTCTTCTCGTTTACCTTGTATATTGACGTTATTGTTGTATGTTTATATGTTATTATAATGCATTTTAGCTATAGTTTCGAACTGATTTTTGTGGAGCTAAGTAGAATTTACTCGACTTTTTTATTTAAATTATTAAGTCGGGTATTTTCTCCTAGATTCCACATCAATCGAATTGCTGAAACAAGAAGCAAGAAGATCGATTAGAACACTATGATACTTTTATAAGTAGACTATGTCCGGCTTTTATTTATTAATTAAGCCGAATATAATCTACTTTTGGAAGTGTCTACAATTATCAATGATGGAGGAAAAGTATCTAAAAATGGCGGAAACTGTTTGGTTTTGATTCTAAGTAGATTTCGTTCGACTTGTTTATGTAATCTAAGTCGTTCTTAATTTGCTTATATTCATAACAAATAATATTATCATAAAATTTAAGCTGTTTACAATGCTGTGTATATATTTGTATCTATATATTATAATTTGTGCTCCGTAATTTCCCTGTGTTAAATTTGTATTATATAAAAGGCAATTTGTTGTATTTCATTAAATCTAATAAATACAACAAATTTTATCAAGTATGTTAATAAAGTTACTTTTGAATCGCTCTACTACAGTATTGAATTAAATGTAAAGCTACCACCGGTATAGTTGTTAAGTATAGTTATAAGCACCATAGTCGTAGTTTGCTACGAAAGTTGAGGTTTATGGTTACAATTCCAGTAGCTTGAAGTTATATAGCCCTTAAGCCTTCCTTAATTACCAGAAGATGGAAGAAAACGAAGATTTGAAAAAATATTTATTTTAATGGACCTGGTACACGAAATATGTGCCCGGCAGTGGGTGATTTCCGCTCTAATGCTGTGTTTATATATAAACATTATGTACTTGATGTTATAAAATATAATAGAAACATTGAAAGCGACTTTGACAGATTGCTTCACGCTTTATCGTTTTAAGTACGTTTCGATGGTCTATTGCTATTGCTTACCCTTAGCCCTTTGATACTTACTTGAATTGATGGTTGAGAAATTTCGATGTTTTGAAGATAATTAAATATTACTAATGCGTTGTAATACCTCAATTATATGTGTGAGAAAAAAACGCCTTGCATGCCATTTTTGTTTTTTATTTTATTGTAAATCGGTAGGCAAGTGGAATGGTAAATGGGCAATGGGATGGTAAGTGGTTACCGTTATCTATAAACATTGGCGCTGTTAGAAATATTAACCGTCCCTCACAAAGTCAATGCGCCATCTACAGTGGGAACTAAGATGTTATGTCTTGTGCTTGTAGTCATATTAGATCACTCACCCTTCAAATCACAAGAAAACAATAGTCAGTATTGCTGTTCGGCGATAAAATACCACCATAAAGCACCACGACCAAGTAAATGCCTCAACGAGTTTTCGAAGTTTCGACATAAGTTTAATGAGTAAGGCATAAACAGGAAGGCGTTATTTTTATTCTAAATTATATTTATAATAACGAGAAATATTTATAAAAATATGTAGATAAAATAAATAGTTGATATAGATTTTTTTTAAATTGTGTTATTACTAAGTAACCGATACGATACGATAAGTCGATACGTTTGTTAATACTGTATAAAATGTAATATATACTCATAATAATTTATTTATTTTTTAATTTTCAGATTATAAATAAATATAATTTTCATTTTATTTTTTCATTTTAAGGCTCTCTTTATTGTTATTTTATCTATATTCTTATGTAGTTTTTTTTTCATATCATCCTTGATAAGAAAAATGAAAAATTCAATAAAACTTTATCTAAATAAATAAAATTTAGCCTAATTAGTTAGAGCAGTGCCCAAGATACGAACTGAAGAGACGTAATATATTTATATACAAGAAATGCTCTTTAATATTATACGATAAAGCACTTTTTCATTCTTTTAACTTATTTTGTATGTTGTATATACAAATATTACATTCATACAAATATACAATTAATTAATTACAATATTTTAACAGACTATGAAAGAAGGAAAAACAGACTATAAAATTATAATTTTTTTTCTTCAACATTCTACTTGCGGCGATATCTTCTTAATTATATCTTTTTCACAAAACTGTTACTTTTTTATACATTATCATATATGGGACCTGATTTTCATGGGTTAAATAATTTAGAAGTTGATATGCTGCCGCGGGACCTTATGACGAGTTAGAGCAAAGTGCATAGCATCTTATAACTATTTATCTTTTTACAACCAACTTTTATGGTGATCTGGCAAACAGCGCAAGTCTATTATTCTCAAACTGATATAACTACATTTATATATCGAGTCATATGTATTGCGCATGTGATCTGCCTACAGTCTCCCTGGTTGATTGTATGAAATCACAAAGGCGGTGCACCAATGAGGATATGTCACTTAGAGTTGCCGATCTAATAGGATAATAAAGATCACAATGCAAAATTGTCCCGTGCACTCTCAAATTGAAACTTCGAATATGGAACGATCTAGACCTTATAAATCAAGTTATATAAGCCATTTTTTGAATTAAATTCCTAGTCACTGTAAAGCCAATAAGGCTTTGTCCAGCCTAGATCGGTTCACGTAGTCTTCAGTCAATTAAAAAAAAATTAGAGTAAGACCTAAAAACAGAAATAAAAGTTCAATTAAAGTTTGTCACTTTTTAAGTCATCACTTATCTTAAAATTGTGATTGTAATACTGTCTGGAAATAAAAATATGTGCAAGCACATCAACGGCGATGTAAAACACATCAACAACATTATAAACACGCCTGTAGAAATATGATTGGTTTAGAAATAAAGTTTTTCTTTACACATGTAAAGAAGTAGACTTATTGTTAAACTACAAATAATGATCTTAATATATTGTCAGTTAGTGGCTACCTGTTAATGTTCCACTGAAAGCAAAGGTATATTGTTGTGTTGTGTTGTGTTGTGGATCATATAACTTGAGACACATATCCACACATCCGAGGTTTTCCCACGAGTATTCCGGTTTTTATAAAATGGGAAGGCAGACGGGCCACTTAGTGGTCACCACCGTTTTTAGATTTTGGCGCTGTAAAAAATATTAAACATTCCTTACATCGTTAAAGCGCCATCAACCTTTGGATGTGTCCCTTGTAGCTGTAGTTACACCGGCTCACTCACCGTTCAAACCGAAACACAAGAATACTAAGTATTGCTGTTTAGCGGTTGAATACGTGATGGCTGTTACCTTTCCAGATGGGCTAACACAAACCTCTACCGCCTTCGCTGCCGATCAGGAGGAAAAGTATATTTAAACATAAACTTAGCATGCTTAGTATGACAAATTCAAGGCCGAGTTTACGTTCTCATCCAATTGGTGATGCCTACACCATTAAAAATGTAAACAATTAATACAATTATATATACGAATTGTAAAATACATACACTTTTAATTTTTGTTGTCATATAATAAATTATATAAATAATAGATTTTCATATATTTAGTTTATCTGTAATATTTTATTTAGTAGCCTTATTTAATTAAAAAATAATATTTTATGGACAGAATTTATGTATAGACATTTTTATAAAATACAAAATTAAAATAAAAAGGACAAAATATACATTACAAATTTAAAGCAAAAACAAAAACACGCCGTCTAAATGATTGTTCTGTGGCATTGTACCCAAGACACTGGCACTATTGCCATTCTCTGCACCGCTAGACTCAGCCTTTGGGCTAAATAAGCGCCAGGTCTTGGGTCACCAGAAGTGTGGACCAGTTTCTTAAAAATATCTTTTATGATTTTTTTTTGTATCGAACGATCATGGACCCAATATTTCAAAACCCAGCCCCGCAAATTCATATTCGGGTGAATATTATTCAAAGGTGAATACTTGCGGCGCTTGAGTATTTGAGCAGCTTCAGCGGCTGCACTGGCTTTATGAGACGTATTCTTGATATGAGATATTGCCAGCCTATCTACGCAAGTTGTATCCTACACAAGAACACGTCCCATCGACCATGGCATAAATGTCGCTTCATCAGGTCTCTTGCCATCATCTCAGCATAAACCATTCGGTTTCAAAGTAGCAGGAATCGATGCTGTGGCAAAACTCCGACGAAATATGTCATTAAGAGATCCATGGCGATATGCACGGCCAGCGCTTTTCCGGCAGCTAAGTCCATGGCGGCCGAAATGATCCACCGGGGTACCACAGGGACATGTATGAGGCTCGCACACCTTTAAACCTAAGCGAAGGCGTAGGGCGATGCGTATCGTTGCTCGATCAAGTACTGTCCTTAGATTTTTAGAAGGGAGAGCCTGAAGCTAGTGGCCTGACTCTCTTTCAGATACAGCTAGCAGTCTTGCACGGTCTGTATCTGAAGCATACTGGGACAGGAGCAAATTGTGTGTAAGTTTAATACGGGGTGAATCCCAGTGCTTTTGACAAGCTATATCTGAGGAAAATAATTCATCAGGACAAGAAACACAGCTGACTTAGCCTCAGCAAAATCCTTCACTACAACATCAGTCGAACTTGGAAAGCTTAATATCCGTCTGACGAGAGTGAACCATTAGCAGAGGCCAAGAAAACTGGGAGCGCCAAAGATGACGTAGTCCGACGAAATTAGCGTTTTGACGTACTGATCAATTTTATCTGAAATATCTCCTCTTTGGTTAAGAATTCCAAATTCAAATTTATAAATTCATTTAGCTAGTACATTTAAGTTTTGAAAACAGTCATTCATTTGTTTTTTCCTCATTATTTTTTTCTTTGGCGTCGCTTATTACCGCACAATGGAAAACATGAAATATCGGTATCTTTACGAGTACGAGTTCTACCGTGGCACCAGTGCTGCAGAAACAGCTCGAAGGATTAACGCTGATGTCGCAAAAGAAAGCACGGTACGTTTTCGGTTTCAACGTTTTCGTTCTGTAAATTTCGAACCAATTATTTTAAGAAACATTAATTACTCAAACAATAATAATGTCCTCCAGACCGATTTCGGCTACGGCGGCCAATCTCAAGGGAGATTAGCCAACTACGCAGGAGATATTATAGTGTACAAGTGTGTGCACTAACACAGGTGCACTTCCTCTTTCCTCACTCTCATAATCCGATGGGACGGCAATCCGACACGATCGGAAAGAGTTCAGGACCAACGGCCTTACGTGCTTTCCGAGGCACGGGAGTGCACACACTTCCAACTCCCAGACTCCGGGCTGCTACTGAGAATTTTTAGACAGAAAAACCCAATAACTTTTAGCTTTTAGCCCGACCTGGGAATTGAACCCAGGACCTCCGGATCTGCGGCCTTACATCAAGCCACTAGACCAATGGAGGCAGTTACTTAAACAATAACTAAGACAGTAAAGAACAGAATTTAAAAAAAGGAGATATAAATAATTTTAGTAGGATATGTAATATAAAAACGCATGCACCAATGTTTGTGTCTATTATTTTCTTTTCAAAGAACAATTTGTATCACTGTGATTTCACTGATAATTATATATATACATTATTTTATTGATGATCCAAAAAAATAAACACCGTCACTCTTGAGACTTCACATTATCAGCTTCGTATTAAATAATAAAATATTTCTGATTCTGATATTTTCGTATTTGACAATGCATCTGTTTTCTAATTTGACAATCTGTTTTTCATCTTTTTAGTGAAAAATGTTTATATGATATTTCGATGTATTTCTTTTGTATTTAAGAAGTATTTGAAGCCTGAAATATGTTTTTAACCGGTTAGTTTAAAATGGCATGGACAGAATTTATACAATTCTATTTATATAATAAAACCGTAAGTGCCCGGTTTTTAAAATAATATTATTAAAAAAGTATGAAATATATTCTTTTCTGCGAAATTGCTCACTTATACCCAAAAAATATTAATCACAAAGTAAAAAACTATCATAGAGTCAATCAGATCAACATTCCGATATAATGAACGTTGATTGAGAAATTAACTGTATTTAATCAATAGTATGTCAGCAGTAATGTTGACCACGGAGTCAGACGCGATTTTTTTTTCTTTTTTTTTATATTCGCCGGGAGGGCAAATGACTACTCCACCTGATTTAAAAAAGGATATTCACTTCGTTGTTATCCCCTCATCCTCCTGAGTTGTTTTTGGAGATATCGCAGCTGCTTAATATAATGCGGCATAATTTACATAACGAGCGGATCAATAGACATAATTTTAACTCTTGGTGGTAACATTTCAATTGATATATTTACTTAAGCCCCTTATTAGCTGGTTTTGTGCTGAGAGTCAGAAGTCTTTGACCTCGCTTGACACGACATAGCTAATCTAGTTACTGCCTATTTCTACTCTTACCGAAAAATTGAGATTGAAAAACTGAAGTTTCATAGTAATAAAGTTTTTATTGACAATTATTTCCCAATCTACTGCCTTTTGTTACGTATATTACTTGGTCTATGTCAGTTTGTTGTTCGTGTTTTTTTTTAATTGATATCTAACAAAAAAATTAAAAACTAAGCACGAGTCATTTTGATCAACAATATTAAAAATTATATCGATTAGGTGTTTGTGTAATCTTATTTAAATTCCTATTCCTACTAAAACTAAATTTGAGTTTTTATGGTATAGGTGAGCGGACGAGCATATGGTAAGTGGTCACCAACACTCATATACATTTTCACTATAAGAAATGTTAACCATCGCTTATATTGCCAATGTGCCACCAACTTTGGGAACTAAGATGTTATGTCCCTTGTGCCTGTAACTACAATGGCTCACTCACCCTTCAAACCGGAACACAACAACACCAAGTACTGCTGTTTTGCGGTAGAATATCTGATGAGTGGGTGGTACCTACCCAGACGAGCTTGCACAAAGCCCTACCACCAGTAAAAATATAGTAAATGTAATTTTAATTAATGTGTATAATTATATAATGAATTATTCGCAGTGCATTTAAAATATAGTTAGTAAAAGATGTTGCTTTGATATAGCTATGGTAATGGTGTAAGGACCTTACTTGATATTTCAACACGGGCGAGCTTGGGTTAATTGAATTAAATTCATCCCAAGAATAAGCTATATTGTTCACCGGAAACCATGGCAGTGCGCAACGAGGAAGTTCCGTTTTAATAAAATTTAAAAATATATTTGTAATGGTTGTACATCATTAGTATATCCCAAATTCTGACTTGATACGACATAATGAGTAAATCTTCGTTACTATATCTGTCTATACTAATAAATAATGAGAAGTTTTTTTTTGTAGTCTAACTGAAAAAACTCCTAAATCAATATAGATAAATGTTATACCAGAAGATGCAGCGTGATTCGGAGAAGGATTTTGTATATATTACTATTCTAAAGCTAGGTGTGTACCGCAGTTTCACTTGTTTTAAATTTGTACTATAAATTAATATGACAAGCATGAATTTCATGTTTTTGTATATAAACATATATGTATACTAGCACTTTACCCGCGACTTTGCTCGCTTCATAATTTAGAATTGTTAAAAACCTATTTTCATAGTTCTTTCTTCAAAAATTGGCCGGGCCATTTGGCCTGGTTGGTAGATACTTGCCTTTCACGCCAAAGGTTGTGGGTTCGATTTCCACCCAGGACAGACATTTGTGTGCATGAACATGTCTGTTTGTCCTGAGTCTGGGTTTAATTATCTATATAAGTATGTATTTACAAAGGAAAAATAGTATACGTAGTATATCAGTTGTCGGGTTTCCATAGTACAAGCTTCAGATGGCCGTTTGTGAATAATGTCCCAGGATATTATTACTATTATCATAAAATGATGGATTTTAACCTTAGAGGTTACATTTCCAAAAATAATTCTTTAGTGCTATCCTACGGTGTAAAAGGAACCCGTATGTAAATTTTCATGTTGCAAACATTGTAGTTTGGGCTGCGCGTTTTTATGTCAATCAGTCAGTTATTCTTTTATATAAATACTCCCTTTTGTTCATCAACATATTTTATTAATAAATTAAACAGTCTAAAACTATAAGGCGGATCAGTACAAAAGTAAGAATGATACACTCGTCTATATAAATAAAACGTACTTTTATACTTGACAAATTTGTTAATGATAATTAGTTGCACACATATACAAATCATCGCTATGTTAAAATTCATCGTAACTTTTTGATATCAATGAATGTAAAATACAATGACGTTCGGCTTATTGTTTGTATTATTAAGTAATAATACTAACTCTATTATGAAATGAAATTTGGATTTAGATTAAACCCCACTATCCACCACGCTGCTCTAATGCGGGTTGGTGGATATACATGTGGCAGATTTTCATCCGACATACATCCATCCTCACGACGATTTACTTCGCTGTTTAGGATTGGATGAATTATAAACACACTTTAAGCGCATTAAATTTCAGTTGTGATTACTCCGGTTTGAACCCATTTTCGATTAAGATTCACGTTTACTAATAATATTTAGATAAAATATTTTGTTTTATTGTTCCCACATATATTCGGAATTAAACAGAAATAAATAATATATATGTTAAAACAAACACATTTCAAGTTCTTTAAATTCGATAATACATGTAACTATATTGTAATAATTTTATACACGTTTGTCACACATACAAACTATCACATAAGGACACACACAGAAACAGGGATAAGATTAAAATGTTGGCTATATTTGAATCACATTGGATTAAATAAATAAATTAATCTTGTTACAAATTATACAAAAATATTTCTTTCAAAGCACCTAATACATACAAGCTGTTAGTAATTCGTCGTCAGAGTCTTGAATGTAAAAATTACGAGCGTCAAGTTTTGTATTGGACTGTCAATTATAAAAAACTTTCGAGTTTCATTCTGAAATGACAAAATGCAATAAAACTCAATAATACATATTCAACATTTTTACAGTTATTACTCGACCACTTCAAACATGTCACAATGATTTTCCTTAGCATTTAAATTTTGTAAGCACACCATTGAAATTGAAACCCAAAATAAATGTAATATTTCGACATGTAATTTTGTTACATATATATGTTATTGAAATTGTAATGTACTAGTTATTATAGATGACGTCACGCAGCGCCGTCGCGCTCGGCGGGCCACGTCCCGCCGTTTATATATTACTAATATGAATACTCATATAACACAAAGCGCCGCCGTCATGTCAGCGTCACGTTGCCCTCCTCGTCCGCTGTCCAGCCAAAGCTTTAGTATACAAGGACCTTTTTAAGAGAGTTTGACTTCCATTGCGAAGAACAGAGAACAGAGGTAAAGAGTTGTGTTTTTTTTTTTCTAATAATGATCAGTTTCTATAAAATATATATTATTTTTATGTCTATGGACCGAACAGTAGATAAATTAATTTATAATACCCAAAACCGCAACGTAACGAAGCCGCGGATAAAATTAATATAATATAAGTATAGACATATTCTACTTACTAAAATATAAAGGCGAATACATATTTATAATCTAATGTTTTTTACATAGAATTATATTATTCAAGAAAAATGTCAGAGAAGCCAGTGACGATATTTAAGCGAAATATTTATACAAGTCCTAGTATAATAAACTGTCCCACACCGGGTTCGTTCAATGAAATAAGTAGATAATGTGGGCACTATTTAAAGCTAATCAAACTTAGTTAAGGAGTAGTCTACACTCGTGCGCAGGCGACGATCGACGCCATGACGCTTTAGTTACAATTCAAATACAGAACGCGTCGGTCGTTCATGTGTTTCCTCATAGACACATAGCTGATTCTGTACGATCTGTCAAATGTTACTGTCGCTTGGAGATATTGCCGTCTCTATCCTTTTCTATTGGTACGTATCGCACAAGTCAAGTTATTTGTCTATGTGCTTGATGTTAACCAGTGACAGTTGTTGGATGCAAAGAGTTTTTTTGTTTTTCGAATTCGGTAAGTTTTTTTTCTTTCAACAGTTCAGCAGCCAGTTCGCTGTTTATTTCATACATTAATTTACAATCGTGTATTCTATATTGTATTATACTTATGCATATCAATATTTTTATTTATCACAACAAAAGGAGTCGTCAATTAAGGTCACATATAAATAAGGATAAAATATTTAATTCAAGCAAGAACTATCGCCTTAGTATGACGTTATTTCGGTATTTAGACCGGCAGACATATTGTGAATCATTAATCAATTCGCCGCTAAATGATCACGAATTCTTAACATCTGCATGACTGTTATAGGAGTTTTTTAATTACTAATTGCCGCCCGCGATTTGGATGTAATGAAAATTCCCTGAAAATTGAATATGATACATATATTGTCTGGTAAACTTTAGATATATAAAACACAGTTTGAGTTTTTTTATTATTTCTATAATCACATAAAGTCGACGTTGTGAATAAAAAAAGGTTGCATATGTATTTTTTTTAATATATATTTTTATGGTTATGTTATAATGGTTACCATTGACGTGAGAAAACTGTGATTTAAAGTACCTAGTTTCCGAGTGTAGTCTATAAAGAAAAAGAAAAAATAGTCGGTTTCTCGTTAATATAACCTATTATTTCGAATAAGATACCATATGAACACCCAGCTTGAAATGAATATAAAAAATGTATTATTATACTTACTCAATACCCAATTCGAAAGTTCTAAATTTAAATTATCCCCTGAACTGTCAATGAACAATTAACTTTGAAGAAACGACGTTCTGTTTACAGGGCGTTAACGATAACGCGTGACCTCAGATAAGAGGGGGCAAAAGCTAAAGATGAATTATAAAGAGATAGCTAGAGTGATGAACTTAGTAAACATTATGAACCGTTTGTATTGTCTAGACTTAGCCTTAAATATCTGTAACAATAAACGATAGAAATAGTTTTGTTCTTGAACGTACATATTATAATTATATTGTTAAAAAAACTCCATATATATTGTTACTCTTTGGACATTTTATTTTGCATACGAAAATAACATGGATTTATTTGTTCGTAAAATAAAATTAGTATCAAGATTTTGGAGTAGCAAGAAGAATGAAAAACGACTTGTATATAAATATAAAATAAATGTTAAAACATACCAATAATTCGAAGTGTTATGGTGTTTTCAAGTACATATATTTTTACGTTTAGTACGTAAGAGCGACTATAAAATTACCGCACTGTTAAATACATTAAAACCTATTTTTGCGCGTAGCTGGCTGATGAGTAACTCGGAGCTGGCAATTAAAAAGAAAAAGTTTAAATTTTAAATAACGAACAGGCGCTCCCGAAACACGCTGGTCATTCATCCCGCTGCCATATGGGCGATCACGCTCGAAGTGTTCACTTCAATTAGAAGTGACACGTGCATTATTTGCATATTTAATTTTTGAATTCAATTTGAAATCATAAATAGGTCAACTCATGACATTGCATGTTATATTAGTTATTTAAATTACTCTTTAAGATAGTTTAAGTGTTATTTAGGTTAACCAGTTGTTGGAATAGACCTGTTGACGAAATTCGAGTCTTCATTTAGTTTTGTTTTATAATATAAAAATCACTAAAATGCAAAAGGCAATAATTACTGCATTTAAATTGAAATTTTGCACTATGTGCTTATCTTTTTTTTAAAAGTCTTAAAAAATAAAATAATATATAATTATAGGAGACGTTCACGCGATGATCCAATCACATCCGTAATCGTTACACAATAGAACGATTCCTAACAATTGGACCAATCAGAGAACATTTAAATCAAATCTAATAGTGAATAAGTGCAGCCGAAGATTGTTAATCCGGATATTGCCGGTTCTATTAGTTCTGTCGTCTGTGGCGCGGATGCGAGCAATTGAGATATTAACAAGAACATCGCTTCGTTCATTTAGACTCATGTTGTTGACAATTTTTTAGTATGAGAACATTTTATATATTTTTCATGTTACAGTTTTTTTTATACATTTTTAAAAACTTTAAGTAAGCGAATATGTATTGCAGTTTAGCTACATTTATTGTTTTGAGTATATGTTTTTTTAACTAAAACCGACACTGCAGCCAAGTTTCATCATGGTATGAAGATGTAAAGCACAGTGTTGAATGTAATATTAGAAGAGTTTCGCTATGTATGGGTAATTAAGAGAGAGTAAAGAAGACGGAACTAATTGGGTAAACTGTGTAAAAGATGTTATCTGCAACGGTATATGTCAAAGAGGATTCTGGATTACAACCTAAAAATTACGATCCATGATAGAGATGACGGTAAGGCGGAGTATCATTCAGACCAGAGGAATAGAGAATATTCCATCAACTACCACCCCTTCAAAGAAGTCAACTGGCACACATTCATCTTGACTCTATGACGTCGAAAGCTTTTAATCTTGAAAAGTAGATTGTGATGCTGCTTGGTGATAAAACTGCAGGCACATTAAAATAACATAATTAAAAAAATAACGACAAGATACACCAACTTAATGGACAACAGGTCTGTGGATATATCAGTACAAGAAAAAAATGTCAAAGAGGTATTACTAGAGTTCCAGAGTAACGCCACTGACCATTTATTGTATGAAGCCAAGCGAATGATGATGTTAATCGCAGCCAAGTAGAGTTATGTATGTAATTAAATTACGTATTTTAGTTGTTTATATGTATATCTTTTAACTGACCAGCATTGTTTACATTTAAGCTAAAATGTAACAGTATTTCTTTGAAAGAGATAAGTTATCTAATAAATGAATCCTGACTGACATATATTGCACAGCCTAACTCTCTTCCTTTATATGAGATAAATAAGAACTATGATAGTGGTTTCTGTAAATTCAAGCCTGAAGAGGCTTGAAAGTTTGCTGGGAAATTCATAATTTATTTGTTTCTACACATTTGTGTTGCACATGTCTTACAAATTATTCTAAAGAATATGGTAATAGTTGTTTAAACTATAATATGACAATTATAATAATAATAATAATATCCTGGGACATTTTTCACACAAGGCCATCTGATCCCAAATTAAGCTTGTGCAAAGCCTGTGCTATGGAAACCAGACAACTGATATACTACTTTTTTTTGTAAATACATACTTATATGGATAATTACACCCAGACTCAGGACAAACAGACATGTTCATGCACACAAATGTCTGTCCTGGGTGGGAATCGAACCCACAACCATCGGCGTGAAAGGCAAGTGTTCTACCAACCACGCCAACCGGCTCGTCGAACATAGCGAACGAACGTTCGCTACAAAGCGCTGTCAAAATTTGTTCCGTAGTGCTTTCGTTTCAACAAGGCTTTATAATTTGAATTGAATTATCTATATAAGTTTGTATTTACAAAAGAAAAGTAGTATATGTAGTATATCAGTTGTCTGGTTTCCATAGCACAAGCTTTGTACAAGCTTAATTCGGGATCAGATGGCCGTGTGTGAAAAATGTCCCAGGATATTATTATTATTATTTTAGAAACAAATGTATGTTTGAAGTCTTGATGACATGCGATACGAGATGTGGCTTGAGCTTTTTATTGTTATAATAATAAATCGGTTTTATAAGAAATCTCGAGAGGCAGCCCTCAATTATTTCTAATTATAATTATTTAACCAGTTTTTGTCTCAATAGCCTAAAGGAATTACTAGTAAAAATAAAAAAATATAAAGATAACAGGACATCCCGTGATTATTTTTCTATTAAGAAAATTTTAATCTTTTTAGTTTCTGGTCTGACACAATCCTTGAAATATACATTTTATTTTTGACTTTCAACTGGACATGCAAAATCAAATAAAAGATAAGCAATTTTGTTTTATATCCCACGAACGTATGTATTAGGTCCTTACAGATGAAATTAGCGTTTTGTCGTACTGACCACTTTGATCTGAAATATTTCCTTTTTGATTAAGAATTCCAAATTCAAATTTATAAATTCATTTAGCTGGTACATTTGAATTTTGAAAAGAGTCATTCATTTGTTTTTTCCTCATTATTATTTTCTTTGGCGTCGCTTATTAGCGCACAATTGAAAACATGAAATATCGGTATATTTACGAGTACGAGTTTTACCGTGGCTCCAGTGCTGCAGAAACAACTCGAAGGATTAATGATGTGTACGGTGCTGGTGGTGGTCAACGTTTTGGTTTCAACGTTTTCGTTCTGGAAATTTCGACCTTCAGAACCAACCCCGTGTACGACCGGAGACCAAAGTGGAAAATGAAGAATTAAAGGCTCTTGTGGAAGCGGATCCATCCATCCATACAAAGCACTTCAGAGATAGCTGCAGGCTTCGGGGTAAGTGATAAAACTGTATTAATCCACTTGAAGCAAATCGGGAAAGTAAAAAAACTTGAACGATGGGTACCTCATGAGTGAATCGAACCTGCAAACACGCGTCGACTGCTGTGTTACTTTGCTCAACTGACACAATAATGAAGGGATTGTAAATCGAATCATTACTTGTGATGAAAAGTGGATACTGTAAGATAATCGGAAGCGCTCGTCGCAATGGCTGAACCCTGGAGACCCAGCCAAATCCTGCCCTAAACGAAATTGACTTAGAAAAAGTTAATTGTGAGTGTTTGGTGGACTAGCGCCGGTGTCGTTCACTACAGCTTTCTAAAATCTGGCCAAACGATTACGGCAGATATCTTTTGTCAGGAACTGCAAACCATGAAGCTGCTAAACAACCGAGATTGGTCAATCGCTCTAGGTCACTGCTGCTTCACGACAACGCAAGACCACTCACTGCACAACAAACAACCACTTAGTTAGATGAGCTACAATTGAAATGTCTGCGACATCTATCGTACTCCCCGGATCTTGCTCCAACAGATAACCATTTTTTCCGGAATTTGGACAACTTCTTAAATGGAAAAAAAATTAACTCCGATGCGGCAGTCCAAACCGCCTTCAAAGAGTTTATTGATTCTCGCCCCCATGGTTTTGAACAATGAGATGGCAAAAGTGCATAGATGATATCGTCATCATAACAGAGTCGCTGGAACAACTCACTGAAATGCTGCGTAGCCTAGGCGAGTCTTCCCGGTGTGTCGGTCTCGGTATGAATTTGGACAAGACCAAGGTCATGTTCAATAGGCATGTCGTGCCGGGACCGATATACGTTGAGGGGAAACCTCTCGAAGTTGTTAGTGAATATACGTACCTAGGACAGATAATACAAGTCGTTAGGAACAATTTCGAGAAGGAAGCCGATCGAAGAATTCGCTTGGGATGGGCAGCATTTGGCAACCTTCGTCAAGTCGTCAAGTCCTCAAGTCGTCTATACCGCAATGTTTGAAGACGAAAGTCTTCAACCAATGCGTCTTACCTGCCATGACATACGGTGCCGAAACGTGGACACTAACTGCGGGACTAGTCCACAAATTCAAAGTCTCTCAGCGTGCTATGGAGCGAGCTATGCTCGGAGTATCTTTGAAGGATAAGATCAGAAATTAGATTATCCGGAAAAGAACCGGGGTCACCGACATAGCTTGCAAAATTAGCAGGCTGAAGTGGCAGTGGGTTAGTCACGTATGTCGTAGGACCGATGGCCGTTGGAGCAGACGAGTCTTAGAGTGAAGACCGCGGATCGGCAAGCGCATCGTAGGGCCCCTCTAGCCAGGTGGACCGATGATCTTAAGAAGGTGGCGGGCACTAACTGGATGCGGAAGGCGGAGGACAGGGAGCTTTGGCGCACCTTGGGAGAGGCCTATGTTCAGCAGTGGACAATGATTGGCTGTAGATAACAACGGTGCATACTTTGATTAATTAAATATATTTAACAAAAAAAATATCACTTTATAGTCCTCCCGTATCACACAAATTGCATATACTTGTGAAGTTGATTCTATAACTTTTAGTTTAGACGTCGATACGATTAGAAGTCTGTACTGGTGGTAGAGCTTTGTGCAAGCTGTAAGTTTGGGTAGGTACCACACACTCATCGGATGTTCTACCGCAAAACAGCAATACTTGGTATTGTTGTGTTCTGGTTTGAAAGGTGAGTGAGCCAGTGTAATTACAGGCACAAGGGACATAACATCTTAGTTCCCAAGGTTGGTGGTGCATTGGTGATGTAAGCGATGGTTAACATTTTTTACAATGCCAATGTCTATGGGCGTTGGTGACCACTTACCATCAGGTGGCCCATATGATCGTCCGCCTTCCTATTTTATAAAAAAAATGTTGACATAAATTAAGCTAATTTATCATACATAACATGTTACATTTTATATATCGTCATTTAATATATAGAACTTATGTCCTTGTGTGTATTTATAGATTTGCAATGAAGTGAAGGAAGGTAACTATTATCTAAGAACATTTTTAACTTTAGAAATATATAATAAAAATTAAATTCGTTTGCCGCGTCTGTATGTAATATGTACGCGCAATCTCAGCAACTACGTATATAGTAAGCCGTGATGGCCTACTATTGGTTAGAAGACGAAAATCTTAACAAACATTCAAAACCTATCCGGGTTTGAACTCGAACGCTGACGTTGAATATTCATGTGCTTCATGTAATTTTCGTTTATAATTCACAAGCTGTTACTTCTTTTTTTATATACTATACTAATTACTACATATATATATATACTATTACTATTTAAATACTATAGTATGTATATCATACTTAGATAAAAATACTTTGGTATCACCAAACTATTTGCTATCCTTTTTACAAAACAGTTTAACTACACATGAGAAAGAAATGGCAATATTTTTATTCCTGACATTTATTTACAATACTTTGAGAATGTACTGAGTGTAGGCTTATAGTGACAGCGAGATTAAGCGAAACAGTGATTTAAAAAAAACACTAATATTATTAAGACGAAAGTTGCATAAAGACTAAAACACTGACATGATTATAAAAAGCTATCAATCACAGACATTCAAGGGACAAAAAATTATTTTTAAATTAAATTATTTGCTTAGTGGCTTTAAGTAATAAATTTCGCATTATGTTGTCCGCCATATTGAAATTTTGATGATGTCATCATAAGAGTGGCATAGATACTTGGGACATTACTACGAATAGGATGACAACACTTTAATTGATATTGTGGTTCTCGATGTTAAAATATACCTAACGTACATAAAAACATACAAAAGGGACGTTTTCTTAATATTATAAATGCAAAAGTGCATTTTTTTATGTTTTTTTTTTTTTTTTATAGAATAGGAAGGCGGACGAGCATATGGGCCACCTGATGGTAAGTGGTCACCAACGCTCTTAGACATTAGCATTGTAAGAAATGTCAACCATCGCTTACATATCCAATGCGCCACCAACCTTGGGAACTAAGATTTTATGTCCCTTGTGCCTGTAATTACACTGGCTCACTCACCCTTCAAACCGGAACACAACAGTATCAAGTATTGCTGTTTTGCGGTAGAATATCTGATGAGTGGGTGGTACCTACCCAGACGAGCTTGCACAAAGCCCTACCACCAATTGTTTCTTACTCAATATCGTTACATTTTCAGATTCGAATGAAATTTTAAATATAGTATGAGTACAATTTGGAACGGGGCATAGGATATTTTTTGTTAATTATATCATTAAAAGAAATTCAAAACTCATCGCAGAAAACAATTGTGAAATTTCGAAAAATATTGCTATTTTGACTCTAATAATTACAACATTTTATATAAGGAAATCCGAACCAAAATAACGAATTACTGTAAGCCAGTTTTCAATAATTCACGAGTTAAGTGATTGAAGTAATGAGAGTTAAGTTGATGGAAGGACTTGTGCAAGCCACTTATCAGATATTGTACCGCCAAACAGCAACAATTATTGTTGTATTCCGGTTTAAAGGATGTTTGAACCAATGATATATAGGCATCTTACTTCCCATTGTTGGTAGTACATTGGCGATGTTTGGAGTGGTTAATATTTCTTAAATCGCCAATGTACATGGGCGGCGGTCAATGTGATGGTCAACATCAGATTGACCATTGTCCGTTTGCCTGTCCAACTTCCTATGTTATATAAAAAAAGATTTAATGTAATTACACATATATAAAGATAAAATATATTTATAATAATCGTTATAAATCGTAACAAAGGATCCCATTCTTGTACTAATTTAAGTATTTATAGTTCGTTGGCGCATATGTGTGATAATTGTCGATGCAGACAATGTTAAGTGGACTTTATTACTGCATACTTTTGTTGTAATTATCTTGTTAGTATATTAATGAGCTTATGAAAGTATATAACAAAGAAGAACTATTATAATATATATACTAATCGGTAATAGTTGAAATTACTTTGGCAATGTTAGCAATAATTAATGTTTTACATTTCCAATGTAAGTTATATTATTTAAAATGTTTCTGTCACGTGTATTGTGATTCATGGACTCTTTTTCTATAAAAGAATAACTGAAAGAAGATTCAAGGGAGAGAAAAGAAGAAAACTAAATCTTGTTCCTAAGTACTAGTGCCGCAGGAGTGATTTTGTTATATCTCCTGCTGCTTAAGTGCTTATCAATAGATTTAGTAACACACCAATAAGAAGAAGGAAGAAGAAAAGAATGCTTTTTATTTATTTTTTACTGTGATTACATCTTTATTGTTTTATAATTATTTATTACTTTTGAAATTGTAAATCTTCGCGAAAAAATACTGATGTATAAATATATTTTTCTAATCTTATGTTTTATGCGGCTTTTTTGTAAATAACTATAAGTTATATGCCTATGTACTTCAAAGTAGAAGCTACCTCAATGTCAAGTTGAATTACGATTCATTTGTTTAGTCGTGACGACACACAGACATACAAAGTTACTTTCGCATTTCTGATATTAGTATATAATGGATAAACCATTGCTACTTTATTTGTTTGTATCTTTTATAAATAAAATAAATTTTAAATTAGAAAATTATATTTTTTATATATTTTTATGGAGTATGTGTTTTTCTTTTATTTAATTTATATTTCGAAAGTAAGCTGCTAAAACACGATGATAGAAAAACATGTGTTGCTTTTGGGTGGTTGATTAAACAATTAGTGGTTGTGGTAGTGGTTGCACATAGCTCTACGCTTATAATAGTTTTTTTTTTAAATTTTATACATGCTCGTCATTGAAGAGAAATATCGTGAAACCTAATCGCGAATTCTTCCATCACCCAATCAGCACTGGAGTCAAGCAGTTGCATCTTTTAGCCTCATCACTAGTCGCTATTCCCTGGAGTAGACATTTACGATCTATAACTGTATTTTATTTTAGTGCGTATATGTATTTATACTTGCTTAGTTGTATTTTGTTTTTGTATATACAAAAAGATTTTTTTTTATTTGTTCTTATTTATGTATTTTTTTATTTTAATTGAATAAGATAGGCCGATTGGCAAAAGGGGCACCTGATTTTAAGTGGACACCGCGTCTCATAGACGTTGGTAATGTAAAAATAATAAACGTCCCTTACATCACCAATGTGCCATCAATCTTTGGAACTGAGATGTTATGTAGACATGCAACGTGTCTGTCGGTATACTGACCCAGCCACCCATCAAAGTGCTGTTACTGTTTGGCGGTACATTATGTGAATATTTATATCCTTGTTATTATTAATGTTTGAATTACTTATATCTATACTAAAACAAAATACAACATAAGCAATATAGAAACCAGAGTAAGTAACAAAATTAAAGTATATTATATAGTCTGAATTGTTCAATGTTATATGGTAAATTAAAGTAACAAAATATAGTGACAGGAATTTACCGACTTCTGGGCAAAACAAACAAGTTTCCTCGTAAAACCTTAAGTAAAATTAACCCAAACCAGCGATGAAAACAGGTTTGATTCACATCTTGGATATCTTGGGGTATTGTCATCTCCTCTGCTACAAAAACGCTTCAAAGAAAAGAAAAAAAGTCATATTAGTAAGCGATTGAAAACATTTGTCTGTCTTGCGTATTGGGTTATAAAAAAAAAGGAAATGGATTAATAGTTACAGTAGTAACAATCAATAAATGTGTAGTTGTCGGGCAAGGGCCTTCTTTTCTTTTTAGAAGGCTTGTAACTTATTCCTCCACACTGCTCCAACGCGATCTGGAAGATAAATAAATGAAAGAGTTTCGTCCAACTCATGCAGGTTTCCTCTCGATGTTTTCCTGCACCAAGGATGAGACGAATTATATACACTAATTGAGAGCTGGTATAAAGCAAAAATTAGTTCAAAGTTAAAATAAAGGATTATATAAAACTTTCTATTATTATTTTGAGACTTGACATTGAAGAGAAGAGTTGACATTCATCAGATACATTATATAATTAACAATAAATGATAAAAAAATATACAAAATAACCTCTTATTTTTCTAATCTAATCACTGAAAAAATCGCTAAAACGTGCAATTGTATAGTTAGATTATGTTAAATTTTTCGCTAGTTTCAAACCGCTCGCGTTTAATCGTAGAGCGTATTTAGGGTTACTTTTTTTCTCAAATGAAATATTATTATTTTTTTTATAGAAAAGGAAGGCGGACGAGCATATGGGCCACCTGATGGTAAGTGGTCACCAACGCTCTTAGACATTGGCATTGTAAGAAATGTCAACCATCGCTTACATATCCAATGCGCCACCAACCTTGGGAACTAAGATTTTATGTCCCTTGTACCTGTAATTACACTGGCTCACTCACCCTTCAAACCGGAACACAACAATATCAAGTATTGCTGTTTTGCGGTAGAATATCTGATGAGTGGGTGGTACCTACCCAGACGAGCTTGCACAAAGCCCTACCACCAGTGATATATAAACAACTGCAAATAATTTCGATAAGTTCTATATGGAAATCAACAATTATTAACTCTTATTTTTTTATAATGTTTATATTGTTGTATTGTGTCTTATCCAATAATGATTTTTAATATAAGATTTAAATTTATTAAAAGTTAAAAACAGTTAAAAATATACCTCAAAAAGGATCTACAGACTGCGAAGCTAGCAGCGTAGTATACGTAATAATTGTTGCTAATTCAATGAAAATTTTCTATATTTTTTGTATAAAATATGTAGATGTACGGGCAGTGGTCACCACCGCCGGTAGACATTGTCAATGTAAGAAATATTAACCATTCCTTACAATGCGCCACTAACCTTGGCGTTGAAGATACCCTAGTGCCTGTAGTTATACTACCATCAAAGCTCAACCAACCTTCAAAACGAGACAACAGTACTAAGTATTTTGTAAGTAAGTGGTACCTTGATGAGCTTATATAAAGCTATACAGCCAAGTCTTTTTTGTGAATATACATAATACAGTTGTAAATATATTATAAAGTAACTGTAAGTATTCACACTTTGTTAAAACCCTTCCGAAGGAAGTCTCTGGCTTTACAAAATTATGAATAGACCAAACGGATTATCTTTGTAGTATGAAAACAGTTTCAATATATGTATCGTTATCCCCAAGGATTTTTTCCTTAAAGTATATATACTATGAAAATAACCAAGAACTATATCTTACTTTTCCAACCGACTATGCTACAGAGCTGCGTGAACGAGGTACAATAAATGAGAACATGAAGGAAATTTCGAATCTAGTGATTCCTAAAAATATTAATATCGATTACTGTTAGCTTAAACTTTTTGCTTTCTTATTATTCTGGCGCGCATTGGCATAATATGATTTATTCATGTTTCATATCAATAACGGTTAAAGCTTAAATCAATACGATCGTTTTATTTCAGTAAATAAAGTCTTTGCGTTACTGAGTTCCAGCGCTTCAAATTTGTAAAATATTAAAATAAATTAAAAAAAAAAAATACAAAATTATTTGCTCATGTCTATCTCTGAGACTAATGGGCAAAATCATTTTGAAAATGAATAAAATCTATAAGGCATCATCGCGGGACGTAGTAGGAAAAATTTACATTTTTTTGTAAGCTCTATTTAATAATTTGCTGGTTCTAGTTGAGCGAATTCGACCCGTCATGGCACACGGAAAACAAAAAATGGCGGACATTTTGCTTACTCATTCGGTAAAAGTAAACATTATGCGTTTTGTTTTATTTTAAACATTTAAAACTAAATTATTTGTTGTAAACCAATTGTGTAAACTGATAAATCACTGATAATGGTTTTGCTTAATGCATTGTTTACATCGTAATTATTAGCTTGTTTTCGTCGTCGTCATAATTAATTTAATAAACAATTAAGTATCATAAGCAAATAATCGTTTATTTATACTCTAAGATAGTAGAAAATGTGCTTAAATGGATCCCAATGATTTTCTATCTATAAGAAAACGAACTCACTAGAGAGTATATATATTTTTATTAGTATATAAAGTAAAAAAAAAGTAAAAGTAACAGCCTGTAAATGTCCCACTGCTGGGCTAAGGCCTCCTCTCCCTATTTGAGGAGAAGGTTTGGAGCTTATTCCACCACGCTGCTCCAATGCGGGTTGGTGGAATACACATGTGGCAGAATTTCGATGAAATTAGACACATGCAGGTTTCCTCACCATGTTTTCCTTCACCGAAAAGCACGAGATGAATTATAAACAGAAATTAAGCACATGAAAATTCAGAGGTGCTTGCCCGGGTTTGAACCCACGTTCATCGGTTAAGATTCACGCGGTCTTACCACTGGGCCATCTATATATTTGGTATATACCAAGGTCAAACTTAGGAAGGAAAAAAAATATAAGACAGCAAAATTTAAAAGTTTATGTTAAATTCTACATTTAACATCAGTCTCCAAGCTATGTTTACTATATAGCACTCTAGTAAACATTTAATACTATTTATTTTTTGTCTACTAATCATGTCTCCACAGACTTGTTGTCCGTGTCTTTGCTGTATCTTTCCCATTTTTTTTTAATTAAAACCGTTAATTTTTTGTGTACCAGTATGTTTTTATTTCATCAGCTAAAGATTTATTTCAAAAGTTTAAGATTATTGTTATTGTATACAAGTTTTATTTGGACTAATGTTTTAATGCTCAAATTTTATACTACATTTCATTGAAATCCTTTTTGGTTGGAAATTATTCATATCTTGGACTAGAATAAATAAAACAAATTAAACTATTTATTTAAGTAAATTTCTCTTGAAGCTAATTTTTATCTTGGATTATATTATTATTTTCAAGAAGACAAAAGTAATTGATTTATGAAACGAATATATTTTTAAAAGTTTAACTATAAGCCATGTTACCCATAATAAATACATACCATCTTTAAGCAATTTAACATTACAAATTTTAGTATTTAAATATTTCTATGAACGTAAATAAAGTTGTTTCCAGTGAGGGATGAGAAGTCTCCACAGACATGTATTGTACATAGGTGACAAGACTTGCTATTGTAATTTATGGAAAAATAAATAAATTATATATACCTAACTTATATATTTCTATTCTTTTTCGATATAAGAGCGGATTCATGAGTTTTCTCAGTTTTGTCCTGTGTGAATAAAACCAAAATGAAATTAGCTAATCAATATTAATGTAAATTTTATCTGTTTTTCTACGAATATACTTAATATACATGCAAGTATCTAGATTCATTTACTAGGCAGATGGCCAACAACATTTCTATATAATTTGCTCATGTGACATATAGGGTGTATTAGATATTTGCTCATGTCTGCGTCTCATGCAGATTCCTTCTGAAAATGACGAAACTCGGAGAGTCAGTCATCCAGGGCTCTAATTTTGAATTAATTAGAAAATTGGAGTGCGAATATATTGCCTCTTCATTGTAAATTTACAGCGCTACGAAAATGTTTAAAAAATAAGATTTTCTATATAATTTGCTCATGTCTGCCACAGGGATTACATGACAGGGGTCACATTACTTATAAAAATAAAGAAAATCAACGAGGCAGACATTTTTTTTTTTTTTTTATAGAATAGGAAGGCGGACGAGCATATGGGCCACCTGATGGTAAGTGGTCACCAACGCTCTTAGACATTAGCATTGTAAGAAATGTCAACCATCGCTTACATATCCAATGCGCCACCAACCTTGGGAACTAAGATTTTATGTCCCTTGTGCCTGCAATTACACTGGCTCGCTCACCCTTCAAACCGGAACACAACAATATCAAGTATTGCTGTTTTGCGGTAGAATATCTGATGAGTGGGTGGTACCTACCCAGACGAGCTTGCACAAAGCCCTACCACCAGTAGACATCCAAGCCTCTGATATTAGAATTTAAATATTTTTTTGGTAAAATCAACGCTAACGCTTTATATAAAAATATACGTTATAAAAATTATCAATGGAAATTATAATTAATGTTAGTTAAGCAATTGATAGGAGAATTATTAAAAACAGATATAAGGGTTCTTATGGCGGCTACACACACACACACAACAATAATATATCGTAACGATTTACCTGTGTAGTCCGTTTTATCGAACGTGTGTATGATTTATCGGTTCAAATTATTTCGTTTGCGCAGTTGATCGGCGGCAGTTGCATTTTATATTTAATAAAATATATTGCATTTGGACAGTTTTTCGTAGAGTATGGACGGCGTCGTCAATATACCTACCGCTCATTTCATATTATTGATGTGAGCTCACGCGTCGTGTACATGTCGTAACATGTCGGAAGATTGAATTCATCATCATCCATTGTTCCCGATGACATGTTTCACGCTTCACCTTCTGCGGAGACTGACGATCAACGCAGATATTGGTATCGTATGGAGAATATTTATCGCGATGTCATTTTTATGCTTTTTCTATCTACAACGACTTTCAGTATTGTATTTAAATATTTTTTGTATTGCACACATTTTACAAATCATTCTGAAGAATATAGCTAAGTTATTTTGAGCATATATATGACAGGAGATGTGGTTTTTCGCGGATAGGAAATGTAGAAAATAAGTAAAAGCTTATATAACAAAAATTCTAAGATAGAGTAATCCTAGATTTTTTATAAATATAATTAATTATACAATTTGTCTCAATAACCTATAGCATTACGTAAAAATTAGAAAAAATGTAAAGATTAGAGGGTAATTCATGACTTTTTTGTATCGAGAGAATTTTATGTTTTTACGTTTTTGATCATTACCCTTAAATACAATGTTTTAACTTTGAACTGAATTTCTCCGTACAAAAGCAAATAGAAGATTACCGATTTTGATTTATACCCCTATAATATTTTAACATGTCACTAAATTTACATTTTACTGTATCGTTTTCTTTATAATTAAATATACAAGCTATAGGTATATATAGCCCTAGTTTACTAACTAAAAAAAGAAAAACTTCAAAATTGGATCAGCATGTTACCCTTAAGCTAAAAACTTAAACATAAAATAATTACTTCAAAAACACTTAAAAAATAAATATAATATAAATTAACAATACAATACTTAATAAGTTACATTTGTATCCGGTTCGTTTGTAACTTTATCTAATTTGCCTTCGATTTGAATAATACTGAAGATTTTAGCAAATAAAAAATGTTCCTTGACCGGATTTGGAATCACAATCATCCCACCCTCAATCAATCAACAGCCAATCGTAGTCCACTGCTGAACATAGGCCTCTTCCAAGGTGCGCCAAAGCTCCCGGTGTTCCGCCGCATCCAGTCGGTACCCACCACCTTCTTAAGGTCATTCATTAGCATTGCATCATTCATTGCCTATACAAACCTTCCACCATCCACCAATGTGGATGTACACACATTAAGATGCTTGCGTTCTATTCTCTGAGTGATTCCACCTTAATATATGTATAAGTAATATGTGAACTAGTAATTCATATACACGTAAGTTTTGGAATATCAATTTAATTATATCTAGTTACACTGGCTCACTCACCCTTAAAACCGGAACACACCAACTACTAAGTACCTACCCAGACGGGCTTGCACAATAACCTACCTATTAAATCCCGATGCCCGTCCCTACATTGTACGGGTAAAATAAAGATTTTATTCAGAAATGTTTTGTAACCAAGGAGAAATTAATGTCATGAAAAGAGAAAAAAAGAAATGAATTATAAAGGAGGCTTTAAAATTAAGATATAAATGAGGCTAAAGAAAGTTTTTGAATGTCGGCAAGAGTGTAAGGGTTCAATTACAGTTAAACATCATCCGTGTGACATTGTACTCATATAATGCAAAAAAATTATATTAAATGTAAAACCACGGCTTGGAACTCTTAAATTCTACCGAGAATAACCGACAAGTTCACCGAAAACTCAGTAGTTACTCATTCCCATCATTTCAAATACAATGTTATGTCAATCAAATACAATTAAATTTATATAAATAGTTATATCCTGCTTGAAAGTTAACAAGGACCGACGCCGCGCTTATTTATCATCTCTATATATAATCTTTTACTGGTTTTAGAGCTTTGTGAAAGCTCGTCTGGGTAGGTACCACCCACTCATCAGATATTCTACCGCAAAGCAGGAGTACTTGGTATTGTTGTGTTCCGGTTTGAACGGTGAGTGAGCCAGTGTAATTACAGGCACAAGGGACATAACATCTTAGTTCCCAAAGTTTGTGGCGCATTGGTGATGTAAGCGATGATTAACATTTTTTACAATGCCAATGTCTATGGGCGTTGCTGACCACTTACCATAAGGTGGCCTATATGCTCGTCCGCCTTTCTATTCTATAAAAAAATCCATATCTATATAAATTCTTGTGTTGATTAATATGACTTATTTAATGTTTTTTTAAGTTTATAAATTTGATAAGCCAAGGTAAAAATATAGGAATTTTATTAAAGCAACGAATACCTCGTCCCAGGAAGGATTTGTTGGCTTTACGGATTCGGAAACTTGGCGTTAGATGCGTGTTACTTTTCCCATCATTGATTCTTACAAAATGAACAACGATTTTAAATAGATATTGTTGTAAATATATTGCAATGCAACTGTAGATGTGATAATATTTCTATTTGTTGTTTGGTTTAAATTTATATAACACATTTGTGTAGCGGAGAGGGTTAGCTAATTACACATGAATCGTAATCAAAGAGTGTGTGTTCAAGCCCGCTCAAACACTACTGAATTTTCATGCTTAATTTGTGGCTATAAGTCATTTCATGCTCAGCGGTGAAGGAATACTTCGTGAGGAAACCTGCATGTATCGAAAGAAAATTTGCTACAACTGTACTACAAAGTAATAAAAAATTGGTAACGATTATGAAAAACACCTAGGCTGCCTTCATGGCCATAAGGTAAGGTCCTCCAGACCGATTTCGGCCACGACGGCTGAAGCTCTTGAGAAATTAGCCAACTGCGCAGGACATATTATAGTGCACAAGTGTATGCGCAAACACAGGTGCACTCTCTATTCCTTAACTCTCATAATCCGATGGGACGGCAATCCGACACGACCGGAAAGAGTTCAAGCGCAGGACCAACGGCTTTACGTGCTTTCCGAGGCAGAGTGTACTACCAACTTCCAGACTCGGGGCTGCCAGGGCTGCTATTGAGAATTTTTGACTGAAAAACTTAATAACTTTTTACTGGCCCGACCTGGGATTTGAACCCTGGACCTCTGGGTCTGTGGCCTTACTTTTAGCCACTAGACCAACGATGCATTTAGTAGGGTAAATACTCCACTGGTAATATGTATTTTATATATAAAAGATTTTGATAAAAGTTTATTATTCTATCTTATAACTATGCTTGTTTGATGAAAATTGGATTTTTATGTGTTTTGTATTTTCTGCTCTTTTGTATTTTTATTTGACATAGAAGTGAACGCGGACAAGCGTGTAACCCATGCATTGAAAAGTTGAGGAATTAATTTGACTGTAATTAATATTATATTCTCCCCTTTATAAAAGGTCGAGTAATATCCATAATTTTAATATTTATTTCCAATATTTGTTTGATTGACACATGCAGATGCAGGACCAACGGCTAACGTGATTTGAGATGTACGGGAGTACAATTCAACTTCCATACATCTAAGAATTTCTTGACAGAGAAACTAAACGATTTTTTAATGGCTCGATCCGAGGTTTGTACCCAGGGCATCGATATCTGCAGATATATGAGCTAGCCTCTAGATCAAGGAGGCAGTCATAGAACATGCAGTAAAGACTGATATACTAGAATCTTCGAGAATGGGAAACGTTCATCATGCTGAAAGTCTCGAACAAATCCGACCCGCTGCACTCGATTATATAGTGCACCGACGGACGGAAATTGCTTTTAACAGAGAAAATAAAAATAGATACATAATAATACCACGGAAGATCAATCCAATGATTCCCAAGCAATTGATATCAATTCAATGCATAAATCTGATCTTGCACAATAAATAAATTGCATCAATGGATCTCAATAACAAAATTGCTCAAAATCTATTCCTAACGATGAATATCCGTCGTGGATAGATAAGTTTAGAATCTGCGGGTAGTTAACCATTTTATTCTGATCTGTCCTTTATTATAACACTTTGGAAAGTGTGAGGGGTCAAAATATGTTGGTGACGCGGCCCGTATCACTTAAGTTAATAAAAGTCCCCTTGATATTAAATTTAATAGTCTATGAAAGGGAGGTCTCAAACGGTCCTTCCTGTGGCCGACGGAAGACGGCGATTGGCTCAATTGAGCGGCCTATTCACCAATCAGCGGCAAGATAGGTTATGATAGCTCAGCTATTGTGGCAATTTCGAATTACGAATCTTTTTACAGAATACATCAGCTGTTAAGAGATGAATTAATGTTATATTACCGGTTTGCCTTACACTGAGTTATAGCCACAATCTTATAACGTAAATGAGCAATTCTTGTTTATTTATGCATATATTTATTTTATGTATCTCGGAGTCAGCTCTAACGATTTGGCCCAATTTTTGTATTAAGATATGAGTTTTGCTTTGTAAGTATATACACCTATATACTAATTATTGCTCAAAATACACCTTGCTCGCCCAGGCACTTAAACAATAATAGTGCGTAAACTTATATAACTTTTACTGGTGGTAGGTATTTGTGCAAGCTCGTCTGGGTAGGTACCACCCACTCATCAGATATTCTACCGCAAAACTTGTTATTATTATTATAACCGTACTTGATATTATTGTGTTCCGGTTTGAAGGGTGACTGAGCCACTGTAATTATTTTTTATTTTTTTTTTTTTTATACCGCCGGGAGGGCAAATGACTCTACTCCACCTGATGGTAAGTGGTAGTAGAGTCCAAACGCGACGACGGCCAGTACAGACGGGAAAAACGTTCTGCACTAGCCGCCTTCGCCTTGCCGGCCCGCAAGATGCCTCTTCACGCCTCGTTTGAAGGAACCCGGGTTGTAAGAGGAGGGGAATACGTGAGCTGGTAAGGAATTCCATTTTTTGGAAGTGCGACAAAGAAAGGAGTTGCCAAATTTCTTTGTTCGCGATGGAATTGATGTCACAGTTAGGCGGTGACATCGAGAACCAGCTCGCGTGGACTTAAGAAGGAAGGGGGAAGCAGGAATTAGAGAGAATAATTCCTCAGAGCACTCGCCGTGATACAGTCGATAGAAAGCGCTCAGTGCTGCTATCTCACGACGCAATTGTAAAGGTTCAAGGGTGTTTGAGACCTTTACGTCGCCAATAATGCGTACGGCACGTCGCTGCAACCGGTCCAAGGCCTCAAGTAGGTACTTAGCGGAGCCATCCCAAAGGTGCGAGCAATATTCCACGCAAGACCGTACCTGTGTTTTGTACAGCAGGCACAGTTGTTGTGGCGTGAAAAAGCGCCGCACCTTGTTCAGAACTCCGAGTTTCCGTGAAGCTGTTTTTATAACAGCCTCGATGTAATCCCTTGGATTAATTAATTATAGGCACATGGGACATAACATCTTAATCCCCAAGGTTGGTGGCGCAATGGCGATGTCTATGGGCGTTGGAGATCACTAACAATCAGATGGCCCACATTATGTTCGTCTGCCTTCCTATAAAAAAACAAAGTACAAGTATTTCATATTCGAATTCAATTTTTTTATGTAAGTGTTCATCGTTTTTCGTAAACACTAAGCCTGTATCATTCCTTCGGAAATCATTGCTTCCATCATCAATGCGGAACCATGGAATCGTAACGTTAAATCTCTGGTGCCCGGTCATATTTAACAGGAATATTAGTATAGCAGAGTAAATATTTAATGATAAAATAACTGATGTGCTATCTATTGACACATTTGGACAAATATCTACGACCAGCGACCATATTATATACATATAAATTACATTCTAAACGATCTCAAACTTTGGATCAGTAATTAAGATAACAAAGGATGCATCACGAAACTGTTAATTTGTTTTATCGGGTATAAATATTTAAATTTCAACACATTTAGAGGTTAAACATGTAGCATCATTATAGTTTAGTTTAGACAATTCCTGATTGTGTGTAAACAAAATAATACTTTATAAAATTTGTCTCGATAATACTAAATGAATATAAATATTATTTAAATAGGATCTTACACTTTTGAATCGTTACATTAAAGCTGCGACCAGTTCGGAATTAGATTTCTAGATTCTATCAAGAATAGGGTAGATAATTTCCTTTTAGAAATTTTTAAATATGATTAAAAATATTTATTTGTACTATTAACAATAATTTTGAGATCGTTAGTATTAAATTATAATTTACGTGTACTAGCAATTTGCAAAATCAATGCTAAAAATGACAAATCATAATGGTAGGTAAGTACATCGAATTATAATTAAATATTGGCGCTAATTGACTTTCATTCATTTTTGTATCCATTTAACAACTTTGTTTATTACAAAAGAAATATATTTTTAAACATAAAAGTAAAATTCCTATAAGAAAAATATAAAATATGTACGTCGAATAAATTAATTCCCTTACTATAGACAAAATTAAAAGTACTTTATTTTACTGTGATATTTATTTATTTTATAAATTATATACAATGATTTATAATTCGGTAAATAATGGCAACTATTTTGTTTCCAGGTTACATTTTCACTTAATCAATTAAAACTTTTCAACCCTAGTTTCAAGGACACCAATGTTTTGTATTTCACTGTGAACCACATCCCCAGGCTTGAGATATTCAGGAGGAGACCTGTACATGCCAACACCACCTGGAGTTCCTGTCAGTATAATATCACCTGGCAGAAGTGTCATAACCCTGGAATAAGCATAAAGAAAATTTATTTACAATTTTTCCAATGAATGCAAATACACGTATAATTTGGAGTCAGTATTATTTGAACTCAACCTTGCAAGGGGAAATAAACGTTCCATAAGATACATAGACAAAAAATCCTCTATAAACACAACATTCTGGGATCACAATATTATCATATGAAAGATTTGTTAATGTTCAGCCTTTAAACGTGCGAACTGATTTACGTTAATCGTTTCCAAATTTGTAAAACAAATGAATAATTGATTAATTATTAATTACAATTGAAAAGTTAACTTGTAATTTTAATGTTGTTTTTTTTTTTTTTATTATAAAGACGATTTTTATCTGTAAAACCTCGAACAATGGCTATCAGATTTTGTAATTATTAAATATCAAATCAATTATTGCAATTAATGTATATTTTTTCATTTCTTGTGTTGAATGTCAGTTGTATATTTAATATTTATTTGTTTTACGATAGTCTCGTTTGCAGTTGGTATTGACACTACATACTTTACAGATTAAAATGATACATTATTTTTAGTGTCTATATTATTATATATTGTTGAGGAGCTGTAAAAATTCAAATAAACATACGAGCTGAGTCTCTCGATGACGTTTTCTATCTTATGCACAAGCTGATTAGTGTTGCTGGATTGTTTTTGAACTCCATTGACACTGCACTTGATGCTCAAGTTTTGTGGATTGCCAATCTCATCACTCGTTGTGATACAAGGACCAATGGGACAGAACGTGTCCATAGACTGAAATTTAAATATAGAGTACGTTTAGTTCTTTGTATATGACATTGTTTACAAGAAAATATAATATAAAATGTTATATTCATAACGTTGAAATAATTGAGATAATGAAATATAAAATCCGAAGTCACTAGAGGAGGCGAAACAACCAATGCTAAAGTTTTAGTAGTAACTTTATGGCAATTTACAAATTTTTATTTTAAGTACTCGTATTATTTAATCTTCTTCGTCTTCGTCGCGACACTCTTGTCAGAGCAGTCGTGGTCGCCATGAAGTATCATGAATTATTCGGCGCAGATGTTATTCGCCTCACGAGCCTTCGCCATATGTCCCTGTCAGTGGTAAGCCTCGTGCATTCATGCAAGGGACCGCCAACAGTTGTTTTTATTTGGTCGGTCCATCGCATGGGCGTCCTTCCACGTGGTCTGTTGCCATCCACCTTGCCTTGAATGACAAGGCGCTCTATGGAGTTTGATTTAATCAATATGCCATTATGGTAAAGGGAACATTGATTAATGTATATATTTATGTATATAAATAACAATGCCTGAGATTATGTCTACAACTTTTGAATTGTACGTTAGTATATTTAAAAAAAATATTAGATACACGCATTTAAAGAAGTAGTATTGAATTATTATTCATGGGACATATATACCACGACAATTGATACATATAAGTATATACACAGGCAGGATAATACCTTTTCCGGTTTTCCTATTTAATTATATAATTCTAAGTGTTGGAAAATTTCAACAGATAAGTACTTATCTGTTGAAAAATCCGATATGTTTAAATTTAACAAACAGCTTATATAATAAATGAGATAAAATATAACATATTGTATTGAAGAGTGTAATGTAACACTTCAGATAATGTACATAAGTTTATGGCAAGATTAGATAAATACGCATTTAGTATTTGCATTTAGAAAAGCATTTTTTTTCTTAATACATTTTTTAATACCTTTCATAATTTAGTAGCGAGATGCCCCAGTTTCGCAAAGGATAACATTAAATATATAAACACGTAGCTTTTGATTTATTTTTACAATCAAACTAGTATTTGGGTTGAATTTAAGTCTTATTTACAGTAACAGTAACAGCCTGTTAATGTCCCACTGCTGGGCTAAGGCCTCCTCTCCCTTTTGAGGAGAAGGTTTGGAGCTTATTCCACCACGCTGCTCCAATGCGGGTTGGTAGAATACACATGTGGCAGAATTTCAATGAAATTAGACACATGCAGGTTTCCTCACGATGTTTTCCTTCACCGTTAAGCACGAGATGAATTATAAACACAAATTAAGCACATGAAAATTCAGTGGTGCTTGCCCGGGTTTGAACCCACGATCATCGGTTAAGATTCACGCGTTCTTACCACTAGGCCATCTCGGCTTCTTATTAAGTCTTATTTGCGTACAACTATTTATCAATTCTAGTGTTCGCCTTTCGGTGGAAATTCGATCATAATTGAAAATTTCAGAAGAAACATTTTCAGATTTCATATATATATATATTTTTTTACGCTTATTTCTATTTTTTTATTGACAACACTAAAGCTCGTTAATAGTGACCAAATAAAAATAAAAAAATAAAATCGCTTGAGGAACAGAGGAGGAAAAGTTACTGAACTGTTTAGTCTATGCCCAGCTATCGATAATATTTATATTAATGAATTATTTACTATTTTCAGGTGGCGTTGGTGAAGAAATAAAATTTAATTCTAAAATGGCGAACTTATAAAGTCACATCTCCATCAAGTAAATAACAGATAACTTAAATAAATAATTATTTTTCAATACATATATATGCAATTGCGGCGTACACATACAAGTATAATATATAATATCAACTAAGAATCATACACAGGTAACCTTATGTGATTTTACAACAGGAACCTAGAAAATGCCTATAAAATAACAATTCCTTATATATTGTTCGTCTGCTGAAGGATACTACAAAACATGATATCACAGCTTGGCGACATTTGAGGCCGCCCAAATTCATTAACTGACATTTCTCAGATAGGTCCAAGTAGGCAACATCACAATCGTTCAAAAACTAAATATAAATGAATGTGCTAAACAATAATGCTAACACGTTTAAATAAAACGTATATATACATATAACCCTGTTTCGAATGTTTAACGAATTCAGTCGTCATAATTTTTTCCGACATCTTCAACAATCGCCGTCATATTTCAATTAATTTACACTAAACCTTAATTCAATTAATATAAAACATTAATGAATTATACACTTAAACCTTTCTCATAAATCACTACGTCGATTGATGAAGACCGTATAAAAATACCTTCAATAGTTTTGGAGTTTATCGCGTACAGACAAACGTGAACGGGGGACTTTATTTTATAATACGTAATTATAAAATCTTGAAAGAATTGCAATAAATAAATACTTAATAAATTATTTTATAATATATAAGGAGACAAAAATATAGTTTCACAAGAAAAGGCTATGACAGTGTATTAAAATTATATTATATTAAATTTATGTGCATTAAAAACAATATTTGAAATAACTGTGCCATTTAACTTGTACAGATACTGGATAAAAACTACACCTACAATCATAGCTTGCGATTTTAGTTGACTAACTATAAACCCAAATTGTGGCTTCAATCAAGTCACCAATAGCATGTTAGTAAATATAGAACTAGTCACAATCAAGCTTAGACTTGAGAATAATTATTCAAAAGTAGAATAGATTGTAGATTGATAGTTCTTTATCAAAATCCTTCCCGAGATCAAGAAATTTCACATTTTATCAAAAGATAATAAAAATAATTACTGTTACCAACTCACCTTGCCTAGTAGAAATTGTCCTCCGTTTCTAGTTTTCTGCCAGTCTCTGGCACTGATGTCCTGAGCGACGGTGTAACCAAAGACGTAGTCGAAGGCATTAGCTGCTTTAACGTTACTCGCCTTTTTACCAATAACAACGGTTAGTTCGACTTCCCAGTCCACTTTCTGTGAATAAAATATGTCTTCTTAAAGAGTTCATATCAATAATATAAAAAAATAGGACCACTTTCAATATTATCTTAACCCTCGGACCCTATATTATAATAATGATTTTTATATTATTCTCATGTCGAATTAATTTAGGTAAATATATAGCACAGTGGAGGGGTTCGATTGTAAAAATAATTACCTATACAAAAAAATAATGCCTTTAAAGTTTTCGTACTTTAAGTATTCATATTACATATACTTTTTCCTAAGCGTATAAAAAATAGGAAATAATTATGATGAAATCTAACTGTCAATTAATTCAAGTCACACTTATAAAAGATATGTCTGTTTTACCTATGTCAGTAATTTAAACGACCAAAAAAAGGTCTTAATTGTTTCAAATTTAAAAATTTACTTATGATAAAGATAACGACGAATTAAAAATAACAGCTGAACTTGAGACACATTTAGTATCAAATTTCATAATTAACAATTTCCTTTTGTGAATAAAATGTGATATTGTCACCCCATTCGTAGCGTGCATTACTTCATCTGCTACCCACCTACGCTCCGTATGAATTACGAGCACAATTTATTTCAATAATTGACCCCAATTGTTAACTGAGGTCATAGCAGACTTTTGTGAATCACTGTATAAAATTTTGACCACACCCTTGAGAAATTATTGTTAAAGAAAGTAATTAATAATACTTTTCATGTATTCATTATGCAAAAAATTAATTGTCCATTGGTTGACTTACACAATTTAGTTATTTATTTAAAGTAGCCCAGAGTTTAGAACGCGTGATTCTTAACCGATGATCGCGGGTTCAAGCCCAGGCAAGTACCACTGAATTTGCATGTACTTAATTTATGTCTTAATAAGTGTGTTTATTATAATTATAAATTCATCTCCTGCTCGGAAGTGAAGGCAAACATCGCGAGGAAACTTGCATTTGTCTTATTTCTTTGAAATTCTGCCACATGTGTATCCACCGACCAGCATTGGAGCAGCATGGTGGAATAAATACCAAGCCATATCCTCAGAGAGGAGAGCTTAGTCCAGCAGTGGAACATTCATAGGCTGTTACTTTACTTTTTTTATCATGTAGACCACATGAAAAGTGTGATACACAGAAAATAATTTGTTTTGTGAGATTTGAATGTTTGATTTGACGATTTGATCAACAATATTGCAATACAAAATGGATAATAAGTAACATATTTTTTATTTCTTATCCATGTGGTATTTTTTCTTTAAATAAAAATAAATTAAAAAATACAACCAAACTGAGAACCTCCTTCTTTTTTAGAAATCAGTTAAAAAAAAAACATCTTTAAAAAACTACATTATGTTTTAAAGTTTGATTATATTGTATTGTAAAATTTCAGGTCAATTGATTGGGTGAGACTGGTATAAAACACACATATTAAAAAGTTAAAAAAACCTACAATGATTAAATTGATAAAATAACAATCAAAATAAAAATATCAGTCAAAATGTTACCTTAAAAGCTTTACATTCTTTTAGAGTATACCTCTATACTCTATACTAATATTATGTAACTCAGTCCGTATGTAAGTCTGTTTCAATACTGTCACGGCTAACCCACTGAATCGATTTTGATGTTTGGTTTGAAGCTTGAACTACAAACTTTTTATAAAGCCTACTTTTATATAGTATATAGCCTACTTTTTTATATAGCCTACTTTTTTATAAAGCCCCCCCCCCTCCCTAATATATAAAAACTAGTTATAAGTAACAACAATAAACAGATATTTTTTTCTCTTCCTCAATTACAGGGATATTGATGGCAGCTTATTAAAATTATCAGGAATCTTTGTATCTATTTTTTATTGAATTCCAAATACCCCTCTTCATTCCCCAATAAAGCATTCAGCATGTGCTAAGAGTTGGAAAAACAATAGTCCACACTTAAACTTGAACCTGCAATTATTTCTATCACAGCGGCCCATAGGCCATTGTACTGCCAAATAGCAGTACTTAGTTTTGTTGTGCCAATTGGAATGGTGAATCAACTAGTGTATTTACAGGCACAGTGGATATAACATCTCAGTTCACAAGGTTGGTATTAGCGATGTAAGGCATGACTAGTATTTATTAGGGAGCCAATGTCTATGGGCGGTGGTGACAACATACCATCAGGTGGCCCATTTACCTTTTCCTCTACCTATGATATAAAAAAGTTACATTTAACTTACATTTGTTACATCAGTCCTAAGCTTGACAGCATCCTTTTGGCCGATGATTGTACTTGAAAATTTGCTGAATATCATAGGGACTTCGGGAGGAGTCAAATTCTGCTCTTCACAATGGTCTTTGTAATTCAGTCCCACACACAATACCTTGTCATTTCCATGGATTGGTGCTGCTAGTTGAATGGAAGACAGAGGTACCGATGATGGATTTGAAGATTTTAGCCTAAAAATTATTGAATATATGTATTGTCAGTTTTTTATTTGGCCGAAGTTTTGAATGTAATTTTAAGTTTCTATACAAATTAAAAATTAGATGATTTTGGCTTTGATTAAAAAAATATTTTATAATACATAAAAATTCCCTTTTAATTACTAATTGAAGTGCTTCCGAGAAAATTATTTTTGATACTTACTTAATTTTAGTTTTTGTATTAGTATGAAAGTAATGATAGCATAGATAGTTGATGCTTTTTGGATCTTTATTTATCTATACATTATGATGAATCTTTTACTGACTACCAAATCACATACAAAACACAATATATTATTGCAAAATCATCTTTATAAATAAAAATTAAAGTTTATTCATGCCCTATGTCTTAATCCATTCTAATTGTATAATTGTAATTGTATATTTTTTAATAAATAAACCATACAAATTATAATAGTATTACATTGGACTCACATTTGCATTAATTATAATATTTGAATTTCAAATAACATGTACAAGCAATATAAAAAGAATTATGATATTTTTTATTTACTTAGTACTTTAGACATGCAAATGAGTCTGATAATGATTTTTATCTAAACCCATAGGCTATGTTAGCAGTACACAATTTCCTATAATATGCCACCAACCACGGGGTTTAAGTTGTTATATGACTTTTGCTCTTTGAACCAAAACACAGCAATGCAAAGTATTGCTGTTTGGTAGTAGAGAATGCGTTTTTGGGTGGTATAAAGAAAAACAAAGGCCTGGACAAAGCCTATCCCCTGGTAAATATTAAGCAGTGATGCTGCTTTACAGATACTATTATAATACTTAATATTTATAAATTATTAAACTTACATATATAATTTTTTTTTATTGAATAGGTAGGCGGACGAGCTTTTGGTCCACCTGATGATTTGTGGTCACCAAGGCCCATAGACATTGCCATTGTAAGAAATGTTAAGCATTGCTTACATCGCCAATGCACCACCAACATTATTATTATTATATTATTACGTAATTACACTAGCATACTCACCCTTCAAACTGGAACACAACAATACCAAGTACTGTTGTTTTGCAGTAGAATACCTGATAAGTGGATGGTACCTACCCAGACGAGCTTGCACAAAGCCCTACCACCAGTCTATATATATATATATATATATATATATATATATATATATATATATTGCCTTAATGATGGGTTAGTCTATATATATATATATATAGACTAACCCATCATTTAAGCAATAACATCATTTAAGCAATAAGGCCATTCTTTACATGCATTTAAGCTTGTACGAAATTAGTTTTGTGCTTTCCTGTTGTTTTTTCACTTTTAATTTATGTTTACACTAAAAAAGAATAATTGTTAATATTATTCACTTACTTATTAACTTTTTCGATATCACCATTTTTTAAAATATCTAGCAGGTTACTAGGCAAGCTGGAATCTGCTTTATTGATGTCTACAACCTTATCACCATCTAAATATCCAACTCGAATATCATTAGGTTTTTCATTATAAACGAATTGAACGAACTTCATATTTCTACACGAACTAACAGAAAACTTCCTAATACCGATGTCACTAGCGATATTAAAACCTCTTTTTACAGTACAGTGGGTTTTTATAGAGGTTATCGCGCGCCGGGCGATCGAAATTGTGCTATTCATAATGGTGTAAACGTCACGACCAAATAAATTCAAATAAACAAAAAGTTACGTAATAGATACGTCGAATTTACGATATTCAATTGGGTTTTTGAATATTTAAGTACACAGTCTTGTTATAAATTAAAGTCTTCCGAATGTTTGAACAAAATTTCGCATTTTAATTAAATAACATTTTAATACTTGCTGCAAACTGCTATATATAATTATTATCTTTAGAAGTAAACAAAGTTCAGTATCTTGAAGCCGATTGGTTGTTGATTCAACCTTTAATGAGTTAAATATGTCATTATCAATGATTCAAAAATAAACTATATTTTACTTATATGTAATAACTATTTTGTAATGAAAAGTTATTTGTTGCTAATGTCAAATTTATCATTCGTTATCGCGAAATGTTGTGCTGTCATTTGTCAATGTCATAATTATTATTGCGAGTAAGTACGTTCAGTAGCTATGATGTGATGTGTCTTATAACTTTGAATATGATTTTCACTTCCATAATTTGTACTGCAATTGTAAACGCTGTTCTTTGCCTATATTGTTGTCTGGATGATAATATTAGTATGATATTAATGAAGGATGATTAAAAAACATTTTTTCTCCACGTGAACGATTTAATATTAACATTTTTTATAGTTTTCTATGGATATATAGTAATTATTAGCCGGTTTAATCAAAATGTCAAGCTTTATTATTATTCGTTTGTTATCGGAATATATCTTGTAGGTCCGAAGCATGTGAGCCAATGTTGTCTTCATTAACATCATGGCGTATGAACGACCTGTAAATAGCAACAAAGCATATATGAATTCCTAGAAGCTACACATGTGGCAAAATGTCACCACACACGTAAAAGCTCACTCACGATGTTGCTCATTAAGTACATAAAAATTAGAAGTGGTTGCCGAGATGTTAACCCACGTTCTTTAGTTAAAATCCACCTATCAGATAGACTCATTTCGATCCAGTAGCTTCACGAGAGTGTTAACACTGTCTTGTACCGGGCCGCCAATAATTTTATATTAGAATAATTCAGTCCTACGGAATAAAATAAACCTTATCGACATAAAGTACCATTTAATTATAATAGTTATCAGTAGATATTAAAATTAAACTGGTCTCGAATATTTTGCAATTTTGATTAATAGCTTTAGAGATATAACAGAATATTTGAATAAACGCTTGAAAAAAGACGTGAGAAGTGAGTTAAACTGTATATACAGTACGAACGGATAGTCTTTATATTAATTAGATTGTTTATCACATTATGTAAAAGAATACCACCATACACAGGGTAATAACCCGGATCAATAACCGTAAAGGATAGCTCTTTCTAATAAGTGTATTTTACTAACCTATACAATTTCAATACTAAAAGCCATGAAAGCGTTAGAATTGGATGGGAAATCACTTCCTAACCAACGTTCTGGCTTGAACTGCTCAGTATCATTCCCTTACATATCATGTCGATGGACACCGTAGAACGAGAGGAAGCAGTTTTTACCAGGTCGCAAAGTGTAATTTTCTGAAATACATGTCGTGAGAACTGTATTATAAATGTGAGTAATTTAATTTATCAGGGTATTCGTAAGCTTATCACGATTAAGCCTAAGAATTTTTCTTATAGCCTTCGTCTTACAGTCCTGAATAATGACAACATTGCGGCGTTAATCGAGCACCCAAGCGCGTCCATATCAATCTCTACATTGATTTAAGCACTGCCCAGATTTTAATAAAGTCAAAGGCTTTCTTATAATTATATTATGATTAGCTTTTAATTTTTATTTTTTTATGAAATAGTAGTTTATGGACGGGCTAATGGGTACCCTGTTGGTAACATCTCTGCCCATAGATATTGGCACTATAAAAATTTTAATCATTCGCATCATCAATGCGCGACCAACTTTAAAAATAAAGATGTATGTAATACCTGTAGTTACACTGGCTCACTCACCCTTCAAATCGGAACAAGAATAATATTGCTGTTTGATAGTTGATGTAATATAGATACTTATCAAATCAAATTTAAAACATTCAACTTAAATAACATAACAGTACTTAGGTAGGTACCTAATCATTTAATAGCACTTACTTAATTTAACTTCTTTATCGATATATCTCACAACAAAAGGTGCTATTACAAAGAATCGCAAGCTTCCCTTAAGTACGGCTTCTAAGTAAATCATTTGGCTCAAATGTTGTTTTTCCACATAACAACTTTATAAAATACTTGGCTTTCGGACAAAGTCCGAGTCGCCAAGTATTTTTGTTAACCTATAATTGAAATAATTTTATTTTAAAAACTTTTTAACATCGGTACCCTTTTACGGGGGATATTTAAATATTAATACGAACCAGAACAGATACGTTCTGACAGTAGTTATGGTTATCACAACATCGCACCTGACTACTTGAGTGAACAATATAAAGATATTCCTATCTTAATAACTATGGAGCAACAATCCTCGATTTAGAAAGATTGCTGTAGTAAAAATAGGTATATTGATTATAATAAAGTACCAAAAGTATCAGGAGGGCGGAAATGTATTTGATAAATATATTATTTAAAATAAAGTACCTACAATAGAATAAATAGTCTTATCGTAAGAAGCACATTTATTTTTAACTATTATAAGTTACTTTTTATTAACGTTCAACTTCGAGAAAAGTTAGCTCTTGTCATTTTCAGTGGAGGTTCATTTTGAAAGATATGTTTACATCTGGTATGTTAGACTTATTTTATATAAGTATTTTTTTTTTTTTATAAAATAGGAAGACGGACGAGCATATGGGCCACCTGATGGTAAGTGGTCACCAAACGCCCTTAGACATTGGCATTGTAAGAAATGTCAACCATCGCTTACATAGCCAATGCGCCACCAACCTTGGGAACTAAGATTTTATGTCCCTTGTGCCTGTATTTACACTGGCTCACTCAACCTTCAAACCGGAACACAACAATAATAAGTACTGCTGTTTTGCGGTAGAATATCTGATGAGTGGGTGGTACCTACCCAGACGAGCTTGCACAAAGCTCTACCACCAGTAGTAGTGGTTACCAAAATTTTTGGTATCTTTGCATTCCATTGTCAAGTGCCGTTACTGTAATTTAAAATAAATTTGATGTTAGTTAACTTAAATCCCTATTTTTCTTTCTTTCTTCATAGCCAGGATTTCGTTGCTATATATTGCTCTCCCTTTTTGGGGAGAAAGTTTTGGAGCTTTTTCCGCTACGCTGCTCCAATGCAGGTTGGTAATTATAACACAGGATAATTTTAACTAACGTGGCGAAGTTTGAATCGCTATGTTAGTAAGTACATACCAACTTAGGAAAACCACTTACAGCAGATGGTTTCTAGTGTATTTTGTCTTAAATATGTTGAATGGTCGAATGGAAACTTTCCAGATTCCTTCTCTAATATCTTCTCCAATTTCTTGCTTGATTGTTAAATATTGGTAAATAGCTATCCAATATTTGCTGGTTGAATGTTGGCAGTATTATCTTACGATGTCGTTGTCATATCAGTACTGAAAGAATTGTACATACATTTTTATTTCTGTGACTTTTTATTCATTCGTTACTATTTATTGCTTATCATTGGTTATAATATATTCAGTTTTTAAATTTCTAATAGATTGAATGTGGTGTACATTCAATCTATAAAAAATGAAAATTCAATGATGCTTTTCCGAGCTGGAAACCCCATTAAAATTTATTCGGTTGTGATACACGTTCGACGCAGTGACCTAAACACTAGGTCTTCTCAGCTCAACAAGTAAATTTATATGATATAAAATAATGATAATAATGAACGCTGTGAATTTGGCATCGATTAAATTCGCATCGAAAAAATTATATACCAAAAACTTATAGTATAACACAATAAAACTTTTTTGTGCCGATCAAGAAGTATACAGCTGTCCTTTTCTAATACATTCGTGCGTAAATTCTTTGAATTTGTCCCATAATTCTGAAATATAAATATTAAATTGATTTATAATGATTATACTATGTAAATTATACATTACAAATGAAATACAAATATAACTAATTTAAAATCTAAAATAATCAGACTATAGACATACAGTACAGTACAGTAACAGCCTGTTAATGTCCCACTGCTGGGCTAAGGCCTCCTCTCCCTTTTGAGGAGAAGGTTTGGAGCTTATTCCACCACGCTGCTCCAATGCGGGTTGGTAGAATACACATGTGACAGAATTTCAATGAAATTAGACACATGCAGGTTTCCTCACGATGTTTTCCTTCACCGTTAAGCACGAGATGAATTATAAACACAAATTAAGCACATGAAAATTCAGAGCTTGCCCGGGTTTGAACCCACGATCATCGGTTAAGATTCACGCGTTCTTACCACTGGGCCATCTCGGCTTTTTTACTATAGACATACATAAACATTATTTAAGCATCATTAAGCAAGTGTGCTAAAGAAATACATAAATTTCAATAATTTGATATAAATTTTTCGTTTAAACTGAAAATATTTACATTATGGGAACAATTTTGTTGAATCTTACTTATCATTACGCACTGAAAAAAAAAGAACGAAATAAATACAATATTTAAAATCAATACTAATTACTTTATTTAATATTAGCTAATCGTCCCGGTTTCGCACGGGTAGATAGGTTTAGGTTTTGGATAGGTTTTGCGTAAAATCCGTTCTTAGTGAGCGTCTAAGTCAGGGAAGGAGTAACTGTTACAAATTTCAAGCCAATGCGGCGGATCGTTTAGGAGATCTCGTGATAAGTGCTATTTCGAAGACGAAGGCAATTCTTATAGGCATTTCTTATAGGCAAGCGTGCTACATCCTAGATCGTGTCGATGCTTAATATCAGGCAATTCAACGGTCAAACGCTGGCCTATTGATTGTAAAAAAAAAAAGAAATTTAGTTCAAAATTGACTAAAAGTGATTTATTTTTGCGGTATACAAACAACTTATCGAAATTATAAAATCATCTTGCGACCTCCCAAAATTATCGAGTAATGTGAATTTAGACTAGCAAATAAACTCTGTGGAAAATTGACCAAATTAAAAATAAGTCATATTTACAATAAAATTATAAATAATTAACCAATATTTTGCTACCAAAAAGTTACAATAATTTAACTTATCCTAATGATAAGTTAAATTATAAGTTTAAGTGAAATTCACCACAGAATATTAGCACTTCAATCAACTTAATTAAAGCTACGATGATTAAATAACAAAATGCGCGTAGGAACTTGTTTTATTATGATTTACCACTGTCGATGGCGGCCCGCAGGAAAAACTCAGAGACCGCCCTCGAATTATGTTTTCCATTGCGCTCTCATACAATTCGTTCGTTTATTCAATTTTGTTATATAGTTATGTTGATATGTTGCATATTTATTTTAGATATAGCTTAATGTCAAAATGATAGCGATAGCGTGATGTGAAAACTATAAAATATACAGAAAAACTTAGTTTAAGAGGTTTGTAGATCTCCAAAATGCTACGATGCAGGCAATGATCGTATGTGCCTATCTTCTATAGATAACTATATTTATAACATAAAACATATGTAACATTACCATATTTTTTAAATTGTAATATTAATTTTAAACGCTTCATGTTAATTAATATTTCTAACATAACGCTTTGAAATTCGAACCACTAATTTTAAAAATTTGTTTATTCAATTTACATTCGCTTATTTCAATATTACGTGATATTGAAATAAGCGCATGAAAATTACGCAAACCTTGTTGTACTAAAAACCGAGATGGCCCAGTGGTTCAAACGCGTGAATCTTAACCGATGATCGTGGGTTCAAACCGGGCAAGCACTACTGGATTTTGATGTGCTTAATTTGTGTTTATAATCCATCTCGTGCTTGACGGTGAAGGAAAACATCGTGAGGAAACCTGCATGTGTCTAATTTCATTGAAATCCTGCCACATGTGTATTCTACCAACCCGCATTGGAGCAGCGTGGTGGAATAAGCTCCTAACCTTCTCCTCAAAAGGGAGAGGAGGCCTTAGCCCAGCAGTGGGACATTAACAGACTGTTACTGTTGTACTTAATACATATATAATTATTATTTTATGGTCTTAGCTCCGTATTGTTTAGGCGAATAGATCGATTATCGAATGCTTATATTTTATTAATTAAATAATGCCCAGGATAAAATACTTATTTTATCCCGTACAAAGTCGGGATGGGCGGTGAAATATAAAGTTTTTGAAAGATTGTATTGGCTGTAACTGTAATTGTAAATGTAAATAATAATGTTTCTGATTTTTTATATACGGTCGTGTGCGTGTCCGTGACCTTGTATGTATATGTGACACACGAACACATACTAACATACTTGTATCGTTATAAAACATAAAATCAAACTCTATGTACAATCAATTATTGTAATACCTTCCAAATGAAAGTATATAAAACCTTGTTATTATAATAACAAGGTTTTATATACTTCCATTCATAAGGTACATGACCTATTTTTTAAAATTATTTATCTATATTCATCTCATTGTCTACTTCTGAATTTTATTTCACACAACGTAAATCTAACAAATGAACAATAGAATAGATATAAATATACTTACGAACTGAATTTCTAAAAATCATATAAGCATGTCCTATTAGGGGTAGCGAGCCGGCTACTATTGGCGGTTCTCCGTGTTTGCGCCTTGTTATCAATAACCAGCATAGATAAAGGGAGCTCAAAAGTAGAATAAATGCTAGCGTCATATCTATAAACAAATATTATATATGTTTGTACATTAAGATTATACAAATCGGTTATGTTATGCGTTACCGTCAGAAATTCAAGCTTTATATATAAGAACTGTGTCTGCAATTTTGTTATTACACAAATTGTTAGGACGTAAAAGTAATAGCCTTTCAATGATTTGCTCCTGACCGATTTAATTTAGACCGACTTTGCGGCAAGTCTCAGGAGAGATTAGCCAACTGTGCAGGACATATTATAGTGCACAAGTATGTGTGCAAACACAGATGCATTTTCTATTCTCTCTCTCTCTCTCATAATCTGATGGGCTGCATCCCTTTCTACTTTTCGAGGTACGGGAGTGAACACACTTCCAACTTCCAGACTCCGGACTGCTACTGAGAATCATCGACAGAAAAACTCAATAACTTTTTATTGGCCTGATTTGGGATTTATACCCAGTACTTCGGGATCTGCGGCCTTATAGCCACTAGATGAACGAGGCCGTCAGCCTGTTAATATCCCACGGCTGAACTAGGACTTTCTCTCCTCGTAGGGAGAACTTTAGGAGTTTACTCCACAACGATATTCCAATTTGCTTAATATTATGTTAAGACAATAAGTATTTAAGTAAAGTACTAAGTGTTCATATTATTATTATTAGTACAGTTTTCATCATTATGGACGTAACGTGTCTTGAATCTGTCAATTAATTGTCAAAAAAATATATAAATAATAACTCATCTTACCTGGGGCATAAAAACATTAATATCCTTTAAAATATTTTTCTTATCTTTATATCTTATTTTATCAATTTATAGTATTCATAAAATAAAATAAATTGTCGCGTGACCGTTCGATACAAATGCTGAGGAATTAATGATAAAGAAATAGCACTCAAATGGAGAGTTTTATTCAATTCATCTTTGTAATATTTTATTAGAAGAATGCACTTTACGCAATTGATGCACTTTCTTATATAATATTATATTTGTTATAAATAAAAAAACACGAATAAACTACAAATATAACTTGTTTTGTACAATAAAATAGATTCATGATATAACAAATAAGAAATTAATCGTATCAGAGTGCCCTGTCTTTCATATAAGTATTTTATGTATGTAGATAGATATTGACGGTCCTTATTTAAAGCCACATTTCAATTAATTAACGAGTCAACCGGCGACCGGGAAGTCGGGGAGCTGGAAACTTTTAGCATTATGTGTTCGCTTCCTCAATGTCGGGGCATCGATAAACTTATTGATTTTTCGTAAATTTATTAATTATTAAAATAAGGTGGCAGATTGGCTATTGAGCCACCTGATGGTAAGTGACACACAACCGTAGACATACTTACAATAAGAAATATTAACCAACCCTTGGATTGTCAACGCGCCACCAATCTTAGGACTAAGATGTTATGTCCCATGTGCTTGTAGTTACACTGACTTATTCATTGTACTTACCTTAAAATGGTGGTAGAGCTTTGTGCATACGCGTCTGGGTAGGTACCACCCCCTCATCAGATATTCTACTGCAAAACAGCAGTACTTGGTATTGTTGTGTTCCGGTTTGAAGGGTGAGTAAGCCAGTGTAATTACAGGCACAAGGGACATAACATCTTAGTTCCCAAGGTTGGTGGCACATTGGTGATGTAAGCGATGGTTAACATTTCTTACAATGCCAATGTCTATGGGCGTTGGTGACCACTTTCCATCAGGTGGCCCATATGCTCGTCCACCTTTCTTTTCTATAAAAAAAAAACTGGAACAAAACAATACTAAGTATTGCTGTTTGGCGTTATACAACTTTAGTATTTTCTATGTTAAATATACATCACATTTTTCATATTAATAATCCCAATTCGTTGAAAATTTTAGTGACTAGTGGTGCCGCAGAATAAAAAATAATCAGGCTTATAAATTTCTTACAGTTATAAATTATCAGAATCAGTAAGACATTAAACAAATAAATAATATATTCATTGTCGAGGTTATTGACAAAACGACGATTTTATTGTTCAAACCATCAAAATGAACCGTTATATTCAAGTGGTTAATGTTTAATATAAAATAAAATATATATGAATATTTTTGATTAAATATAAAGTAAAGGCGCACACTTTTTATACTTCAAATAGAAGTATAAAAAGAATTACAATTTTCGAATCATCATTTGACATTTTTGTGAATTCATTTTTATCAAATTTTCCTTTACGAAATTCTAGAAAAGTTACTGGTCAAAAAAACCTAGAATTTATCGCGTTGTATTTTTGACCTTTAATATGAACATCTTTGATTGTTTTTTTATCCGTGCGAAGGCTTGGCCGATCTAGTACTGCAATTTTAGTCATAAAATTTATTTCCAGGTGGAACGAGATAATTACGTTAAAGTATATATAATATATATACCTAACTAACATATGCTTTAACATTACATAATGTTTATTATTTATGGAATCATTGAAAATGTCAAGTAACATTGAGTATTTATTATAAGTTTTTTCTAATCTTATAAGAGGGGCAATTTATCGTAGTTAGATGTTAGTTTGTACTTCGCTCTTGTAGGATGGTTTGTTATGGTCTGTTATGTTTATTTCACCCTCTAAATTTTTACTCTATTTGTACATATTGTTAGCGTATAGCTATTAAGAAAATTCTATTAGCATATACAGTCTTCAATATATATTGAAATAACACTCATCACGAGATCTCTTAAACTATGCGCCCGATTGACGCTCACTGAAAGGATTTTACGCAAATCCTATCCAAAATACATTTTTCTTCTTATCTACTCGTGCGAAGCCAAGACAATTAGCTTGTTTTTAATATAGTCATTGTATTGTGCATTCATTCGATAGATATACTTAATTTTGCAATGATATTTCATCTAACGGATTCATGTTTAATCTGAGTTTTTTAGTAGAAACACATAAATTGTGGGAGGAGCTTGGTATGTGTGGGCAAGAAACATCATTTATCAATTATTTTATATAGTCTCCGGTAACAAATATCCATTACATTTAACTGTACTGCAATTTTAGAATTCGTTCAGCCAGTCAATACACCCAGTGCATTATTACTTTTATCATAATCTGCCCTGAAAATGATTATTTTTTCTGTGTTATTAAAAGATCCTTTGAATGATTGCTTTATTTTAAAAATATATTTATCTAGCGACGAATGAAGCTGATCGGCTAGTACCAGAGGAATAAAATTCTGCAACATTAATGTTATTATAATCACTTAAAACTAAATCTAGTATTCTATAGTCGATGTTGCCGATATTCTTGTGTTGAGTTAAATAATTTTTGAAACAAAAAAATTACAAGTTCCTTCGCTATATTCACGCCGTTTAGGTAGGTGACGTTCGATCGTTAAAAGACCAATCTATGAAATTTAGGTTAAAATCACCGATTGCCACAACATTTCTAATGATTTCGGAAATCTTGTTGTAATTTTCTATGAAATATTTCTATTTCTCACAAGGGCGGTAATTCCCATACATATTAACGTCATAGCAATTGTTATTCGCTGAACTCTAATCTATAACTCCTTACATTTGCTTTTTTATGATTTTAGTATGTACGAGTTAAATATCTGTTTAACGATATTTTCTGTTTTACATGATATTTTCTCATCCCAAATACCGCAGTGTCTCAAGTCAAAAGTCTTCGACCAGTGTTTTTTTTTTATATGCGCCGGGATGGCAAATGCCTCTACTCCACCTGATGGTAAGTGGTAGTAGAGTCCAAACGCGACGACGGCCAGTACATGCGGGAAGAATGTTCTGTACTAGCCGTCCCCGCCTTGCTGGCCCGCAAGATGCCTCTTCACGCCTCGTTTGAAGGAACCCGGGTTGTAAGAGGAGGGGAACACGTGAACTGGTAAGGAATTCCATTTTTTGGAAGTGCGACAAAGAAAGGAGTTGCCAAATTTCTTTGTGCGCGATGGAATTGATGTCACAGTTAGGCGGTGACATCGAGAACCAGCTCGCGTGGACTTAAGAAGGAAGGGGAAGCAGGAATTAGAGAGAATAATTCCTCAGAGCACTCGCCGTGATACAGTCGATAGAAAACGCTCAGTGCTGTTATCTCACGACGCAATTGTAAAGGTTCAAGGGTGTTTGTGACCTTTACGTCGCAAATAATGCGTACTGCACGTCGCTGCAACCGGTCCAAGGCCTCCAGTAGGTACTTAGCGGAGCCATCCCAAAGGTGCGAGCAATATTCAACGCAAGACCGTACCTGTGTTTTGTATAACAGGCACAGTTGTTGTGGCGTGAAAAAACACCACACCTTGTTCAGAACTCCGAGTTTCCGTGAAGCTGTTTTTATAATAGCCTCGATGTAATCCCTTGGACTAAGGTCGCAGCGAACGTCCATCCCCAGCATGGCGAATTTGCTTTGTATGATCAGCGGTGTGCCACAGAGGGAGGGAAGAGGGGAAAATGGTGACTTTTTCGCTGTGAGAGCGCATACCTGTGTTTTCTTGGCATTAAACTCAACAAGATTATCAGAACCCCATTTGGCGATGAGCTCTAACGTCCTATCGAGTTCCATAACAAGATTCTCCCGCCTCTCCTCAGTTTCCGCCCGCCCAGCCACTGCGCGTCCGTGGTATCCACCATGCACTGTACTATCATCTGCATAGCAATGTATGTTCCCAAGAGAGCATATCATTGATATGCAAAAGAAAGAGTGTGGGAGATAGCACAGATCCCTTGGACTAAGGTCGCAGCGAACGTCCATCCCCAGCATGGCGATTTTGCTTTGTATGATCAGCGGTGTGCCACAGAGGGAGGGAAGAGGGGAAAATGGTGACTTTTTCACTGTGAGAGCGCATACTTGTGTTTTCTTGGCATTAAACTCAACAAGATTATCAGAACCCCATTTGGCGATGAGCTCTAACGTCCTATCGAGTTCCATAACAAGATTCTCCCGCCTCTCCTCAGTTTCCGCCCGCCCAGCCACTGCGCGTCCGTGGTATCCACCATGCACTGTACTATCATCTGCATAGCAATGTATGTTCCCAAGAGAGCATATCATTGATATGCAAAAGAAAGAGTGTGGGAGATAGCACAGATCCCTTGGACTAAGGTCGCAGCGAGCGTCCATCCCCAGCATGGCGATTTTGCTTTGTATCAGCGGTGTGCCACAGAGGGATGGAAGAGGGGAAAATGGTGACTTTTTCACTGTGAGAGCGCATACTTGTGTTTTCTTGGCATTAAACTCAACAAGATTATCAGAACCCCATTTGGCGATGAGCTCTAACGTCCTATCGAGTTCAATAACAAGATTCTCCCGCCTCTCCTCAGTTTCCGCCCGCCCAGCCACTGCGCGTCCGTGGTATCCACCATGCAATGCACTATCATCTGCATAGCAATGTATGTTCCAAGAGAGCATATCATTGATATGCAAAAGAAAGAGTGTGGGAGATAGCACAGATCCCTGGGGGACCCCAGCATTCACTACATAGAATTGTGAAGCGCAACCATCTACTAAAACATGAAGGCTACGCTTGTGTAGGAAGCTGGCAATCCAGGTGCATAGCTGAGCAGGCAGACCATATGCCGGTAGCTTGGAGAGAAGACTTCTGTGCCAGACCCTGTCGAAAGCCTTGGAGATATCGAGGCTGACAGCCAGCGATTCTCCATGCTTGTCGATAGCTTCATCCCAGAGGTGTGTTACATACGCTAGAAGATCACCTGTGGACCGTTTTGGTCGAAACCCGTACTGACGATCATTAATTAGACAGTGATCTTCTAGGTAATGGATCAGTTGGTTGTTTAGAATCCGTTCCATCACCTTACAAAGTACTGAGGTGATAGCTATTGGTCGATAATTTGCCGGGTCAGACCGATCCCCTTTTTTGGGAACCGCTTGCACATTAGCTCTTCTCCAAACCTCCGGCACACATCCCGAAGAGAAAGAAAGTTGGAACAGGCGCGTTAACACAGGAGACAGCTCCGCCGCGTTCTTCAGCACTATGGCTGGTATTCCATCGGGACCGCTAGCTTTCCGTATATCAAGTGATTGCAGCTCCGTACGCACATCACGTTGCCTGATTTTGATGTCAAGCATCGTGTGGCCACATGAAGGTATTGTTGGTGGCAGCGCACTACAATCATCGATCACAGAGTTGTCGGCAAAGAGTTTAGCCAGGAGATCAGCTTGCTCTTGCGGACTGTGAGCTAGCGATCCGTCCGGATTTCTGAGCGGTGGCAGCGAAGGTTGCAGAAATTGTTTTGCACAGACTTGGTCAGACGCCAGAAGCTACGGGAGCCCCTAGGATGCGAAATAAGGTCATGACCAATCTGTACAATGCGCTGTGCATCCGCTCTCGTGTATGCCTTCCTACAGGACTTGGAATTTTGAATGTAGTTTGCTTTCAGTGAGTCAATGTTAGATGCCCCGCTAACGCAGCCGTTGATCCAAGCGCGATATGCCGCTTGCTTAGATGATACAGCGTCGGCACATTCACGAGTGAACCAAAGGTTACGCGTACCCCTACTGATGAGATCTGAGCTAGGAATGTAGTATTCCATTCTTAACATGATCTCATCAGCAACAGCAGCGGCACTAGCTGTCGGGTCATTCCCACTGAAGCGACGTTCCTTCCAAGGGACTGACGCATAGTAATCGCGCATACCGTCCCAATCTGCCGACTTATAGTGCCATACGCGACGTGTGTGTGTGTTGCCAGTGATGACTTATGGATTAGAGACGTGGTCGCTCACAATGGGCCTCATAAGAAGGCTCAAGGTCACTCAAAGGGCAATGAAGAGGGCTATGCTCGGAGTTTCTCTGCGAGATCGAATCGGAAATGATGAAATCCGCAGGCGAACCAAAGTAACCGACATAGCCCGAAGAATTGCTAAATTGATGTGGCAGTGGGTGGAGCAGATTGCTTGCAGAACCAACGGCCACTGGGGCAGAAAGGTTCTTGAGTGGCGACCACGAACTGGAAGAAGCAGCGTGGGCAGGCCCCCTACAAGGTGGACCGACAACTTAGAACGAGTCGCGGGAAGCCGTTGGATGCGGGCAGTGCAAGACCGGCCAACGTGGAAATCCTTGGGGGAGGCCTTTGTCCAGCAGTGGACGTCTTTCGGCTGATATGATGATGAGGATGTAATGTTAATGTATGGAAAGGGATAGGCGACAATTTGGTATGCATATATTATTATAAGTATTCAACTAAACAGCATATTTTCTTTTAAATAAAACATATTATATTGTTTTTATAATTTTAATCTATCTTCAATAGAAATAAAATGTCCCGATACTGGTTTGAGCAAGACGTCTAGTTTTAAGACGACATTTTTATTATTTGCGTGTAGTTTGTACCGGCGGAGCAGATGACTTAGTAGGGTCTTCATTGACATCATGGCATAAGCTTTACCTAAAAAAGATCATTTTTATAGTAACTAATAAATATCACATTATAATACAAAGCTGAAACAATCCGACCTATTATAAATATAAATAAATCGAGAAACATGTCGAGAGATATACCAAGAACATAATGCCACAAATAAGCCAACAAAATTACTACTAATAACTAAAACAAAAATTAATTACTATAAATGTTAATACTTTTGCCTATTTTTAACAAAAAAAATATATGTCTGTAATTACACTGGCTCACTCACCCTTAAAACCAGAACACATCAATACTTAGTAGTGCTGTTTAGCGATGAAATAAGATCTGAGTGGGTGGTACCTACCCTGATGGGCTTACACAAAGCTTTACCACAAAGTAAATATATACCACAAAGAGCTTATCAATAAGAGGTAGAATGATTTATTTACTATACGAATATAAAACATATGGAATTCAAATAAAAACATACCTATGCAATTCCTTTTTCCAATACTAAAGCCAGTAAATGCACTGGTATTGTTAGGCATTTTCGCTGGATCCAGCCATCTCTCTGGTACAAATTCTTCAACATCAGGACCCCAGATCGGGTTCCGATGGACACCATATAATAGCATAAGACAATTGTGCCCAGGTTTAAGAGTGCAATTCTCTACAAAAAGGTAAAATTAATTTTATTTACCATCCTACCAACCCGCACTGGATGGGCTTTGTAGAGTAAACTACATAGCCTCTCCTCTAACTAAACAGTAACATACTTACTTGTATTTGTAAATAAATATTTATTATTAATTTAAGCTGTTAGTACTAATTTGTCTATGGTCTCGTCACAAGGCTATATACAGGTAGGGTCTGTGACATAAATCTGTGACAATTACACGTAAATAGTGGATGTTTAAATAAATGAGATAATACATAGTGACAATAATACAGAAGAATTTGGCAAAAAAGTGGAAAATAAGAAGTAAAATCAGACACCGATGTCGTCAGATGTCATCAGTGACCGTCAGAGAGCTAATTCTACTAATAAGTTGTCACTTTATCGCAATCGAATTGGAGACGTTTATCCGCTATCCTAATCTTTAATTTAATTATTGTCTATTGACATAAATGTTTACAATTAAGTTTAGATTAGACATAACGGTATATGGTAACATCATATCGGTTTGGTTTCGATACGAATAGATGTAGAATAGTCAAAGTTCGATTGGAAATGAATCGGGAACGTATCTTAATCATTACAAATTAATAGAATTCCCAATTCAGTTACGATGCCCGTCCGCTGTCGCTTGTCACTCTTTCGTAAATTAACGCTTCTACTCTCGCTAAATCATGTCATGCTAACTTAATTCTTATAACAATGTCCCAGGATATTATAATCATTAAATATATCAATGGCTGTTTAATGTGGACTCGTTTTTAATTTAACCCACTTTTATTTTTGTCTATGGCATGTCATTTGAAGAACTTACTATTTATCTGTGTCCAAGCACAGTCATTAAGACAGCAAGCAGTAGTTCATTATACTCACTCAACTTAACTTCCCGATCTACATATCTACCAACGAAAGGCGCCATTACGTAATATCTCATGGTCTCTTTAAGAACCGCCTCTAAATACACAAGACGAGACAAATCTTGTTTTTCAACTTCTCTATCTTCTAACACTGCTCGTAATCTGAAAATATTATATATAGTATTATTTATTACTATTCTGGTATAATCTTTTATTCTATATACCTTACATACTTGTGTTAAAGTACATAATTATAAATTTATTGTAAATGTATAAATTACAACATTTATCTTTAATAGTAGATGGTGTATTGTTATTGTATTTTATAAAAGGATAATAGTTTTGTTTATTTATGTTTTCTTTTTAAAAATACATACGGTCGTCTGTTTCTAAGGTAGGCAATCTGACGTGATAGGTAACAGACGCCTGATATACATATTTACACATAAATATACTTCAATAAATGTATACTTTATACTAAATATATACATATAATACTTACTCTTTGTAAATTCGTTCTTGAACATCAGGATACGATCCGATCAAAAGTAAAGCAAAAACAATAACGTTAGCCGATGTGTCGTGACCTGCCATCATGATAGTATTCATTTCATCCCTTATCTCTTGATCTGTTAACGTTCCCTCATCAAGGTCCAACATCAGGTCAATAAATACTTTTACTTTAGGATCTATTAAATATGAACAATGAATTAAAAAATATACCGTAAAAATCCTAGGGCAAAAAAATGCATAGACATGATTTGTGCAAAATGTTTAAATAATGTAATAATAATAATAATATCCTCCAGACCGATTTCGGCCACGGCGACTAATCTCAGGAGAGATTAGTCAACTGCGCAGGAGATATTATAATGCAAAAGTGTGTGCGCTAACACAGGTGCACTCCCTATTCCCTAACTCTCATAATCCGAGGGGACGGTAATCCGACACGACCGGGCGCAGGACCACATTTCTGAGGCACGGGAGTGTCCACACTTCCAACTTCCAGACTCCGTGCTGCTACTGAGAATTTATCTGACAGAAAAACGCTATAACTTTTTATTGGCCCGACCTGGCAATTGAATCTAGGACCTCCGTGTCTGCGGTCTTACATCAAGCCACTAGACCAACGAGGCAGTCAAATAATATACAATGTAGATGTAACATCAAAAGAGCGTGAGGTAAGGTTATTTACTTTTACTCACCAGTCAAATGCTCCAAGCCATACCATAGACAAAACAAACTGTAAACCAATATTGACTAAAAAACACTTTGTCGAATCCGTGTTAATCTTTTTAAAACTAGTTATTTACTTTTATAAAATCTTTACTGAGCAACAATACTAAAGATACTAATATAATTTTTATATTATATAATTTTGAATAATTATTATTTGTGTCAAAAATCATAGCTTTACTTACTTGCATCTTTGTATGTGTTAGTAGCTTTACTTAGTTTCCGTTGAGCCCTCTTTTTACGTAAGACCTTGAAATTTAGCACATTTTATATAAACTAGTTAAAATAACACAAGATAAAATTGAATTATTTTACACTACATCAATAAACTCACCAAATCAGATGTATCGTGTAGAAATTTCATACAAGCGTCTTGTTTTTTCTTGAGACTACTAAAGTTGTATAAAAAGTTTGAGTGCAGCCAAACAGTCTGGAATCTGACGATATTGTTATTGAGATACGACTCAAATGCTTTCACGTAATTTAATGCTTCTTCTTCAGTTATACAATCATCTAATGCAGTTACTGAAAAAGTCAGGTTATTAATCGACAATAATATTAACGGAAGTTTTATTTGTGTATCTATTTTCACATACACTTTTTTACATATACTTTATTCAAGTTTTTTTTATGATATAGGTAGGCGGACGAGCATATAGACCACCTGATGGTAAATGGTCACCAACGCCCATAGACATTTGCATTGTAAGAAATGTTAATCATCGCTTACATCGCCAATGCGCCACCAACCTTGGGAACTAAGACATTATGTCCCTTGTGCCTGTAACTACACTATCTCACTCACCTTCCAAACCGGAACACAACAATACCAAGTACTGCTGTTTTGCGGTAGAATGTCTGATGAGTGGGTTGTACCTACCCAGACCAGCTTGCACAAAGGCCCTACCACCAGTGAAATTCGTCGTTATTTACAAAATTTAATTCAATTTAAATTTAACACCAGTTCGGAATATAGATTCTACTGTATAATATATGATATACTGTATAATACAATTAAATAAATTAAAGGCCCAAAGGATATACGGTCCCATGATCGGCATTGACGGTAGAAGGATTTATACTTCTTACATGCCAGTGTCTATAGGCTATTCCAACCACAACGTATAAAGACAATTAAACAACATTCAACATTGAATTGACGCGGTATCATTAGTCGAGATCTTTTATTATCTATGATTTTCATTATTCATGGGTTTTTGAAAAAAATACGTTTTGAATATCGATAAATTTGTTAATAGAAACTGAAGTTAAAATTAAATTAGAAAAAGGTAATTAAGTGGTATGATGGATTTAAAATAGCAATAAATTGAACTTACAGCAAATAGTTTCCATAAGATTCTGTCTAACGTAATGCGAATGATCAAAAGGGCCTTTTCCGTCAACCGTTTTCAATTGCTGAACCAAACGTCTGCCTTGAGTATTAAATATGTCCATGAATCCATCAAGTATTTGCTGATTAAAAGCTGGATTTATTAGCTTACGGTGCCGCTTCCACGTTGATACTAAAATATAAAATAGGTGTTTTAAGCCCGATATTATAGATATTCACGAAACGATTGGTTATGCAAACGAATAGTAGATGTGTCAAATTGACACACTAGTACTATGTGTCATCATACATTTACCCTACTATCCGTTTATCGTTCGTAGCTTTCGGATCCATAAGTAGTAACACAATGGTAGCTTCTGAATTACGCGTCGAGACAATTCCACTATATGTAATTAAAATGAGTCATTTCTTGAACGCAGTAACCAGCACCTGCTCTGGGGTATAGAGAGTGGAACGATCGCTCTGGGCGCCAGATAGTAAGAGGCCCGAAAGAGTCAAAACAATTTCCAAAGGTACATAAGCATTGTTTATATATTATTATTTATATAATATTAACTGAAATGCATTTATGTGAAGTGAAAGCGTCGACTGAAGGGCGCTGAAAGATCATCTCGCTCTAACTTCATCAAGAGCCAGGGCCGGCGCCAATAGTAACCGAACACAAGTCAAAGTTGTCTTGTATGAATGTAGTAACTGTTATTCTCTTACGAATGTTAAATTTCTATTATTAAAGTTATATCTGTGATCATCGCTGTCGTCGCATCGCTGAAACAGGCGGCGCGATGGACGTTGTCGGTTCACCACCGTACCATGGTTAAGGGTGTACATTAGCACATAATGATAGAGTGTATGTTCCTTAAGATACCTTGCGAAAATAGCAATCCATCGCCGAGAAGTTCTTTTGTGAAATCGTGGCTAAATTTATCTTTTTCGAAGCATGTGTTTGACAATTTGTAGATGTCGTCTGGATCAGTTAAAACTGCAAGTAAATAATCGGTATATATGTTAGTACCTGACTAATGAAGTTATGAAATCTGATGCCTAAACTATAATCTAATTTCCTGTGTAAGTATAATATGAAATGTTAAAAATAAAGGAATTAATAATTTTGTACTATTTAAAATAAAATTTAATTAAAAACAGTTACTACGCAAATTAATTTAATCACAAAAAATACAAATGCATGTTATGTTACTATTTACTATGCGTCATAGTTGGAAGTGTTGCTCGTACAGTCGTTGGTCCTGCCCCTGAACTCTTTCCGGTCGTGTCGGATTGCCATCCCATCGCATTATAAGAGTTAGGGAATAGAGAGTGCACCTGTGTTTGTGCACACACTTGTGCACTATAATATATCCTGCGCAGTTGGTTAATCTCTCTTGAGATTGGCCGCCGTAGCCAAAATCGGTCTGGAGGATACTATTATTATATCGAATCACAAAATATATAAATCCACATGTAATATCATATTAGAGACACACATCTCATCTGGCGCATTAACTGTTCGCCACAATCGTAAGTCCTCATCCATGCTTTTTGATTTTCCTTAAAATATTTAATTAGATAAAAACTATGACTACATTCTTACTGTAAAATTTATAGGGTCCAGTGTAAAAAAAGGATACATGGCCCAAGCTCATACATTTGTAACTCATTTCCTTAATTTGCTTCCAGAAATCTAAAAATAATAAACAATACAATACAAATACAATACATTGTAATAAAAACAAAACAATTTAACTAATATATCATAATATCATCAGTCTTACTCTCTGTGCTTCCCATTAAAAGATGGGAGTGTCCAATAAATGGCAATGCCCCTGGCAGCATCGGAGGCTCATCTGGCATCCGTCTCGTGTACCACATCCAATATGTGATACATAACACCAGTAAAATTAATAACCACAGCATGACGAAAGCTGTAATAATAATTCAATCTTTAATATGATGGAAGGGGTCCGTCCGGTATGTGTATGTGTGTGTCTCGGATGCCCATCAATTTCTACCGTCCAACTCTGAAACATGTATAGTAATTGTAGTTGAACCTAATCAACAAAGATGGTCAATTTATAACGATATAGATATATAAAAATTGATGGTGAAATTCATATAATAACCATCGCCGTGAATGATGCAGTGCATCAACTTTATTGTATTGTATTGGTGGTGTAGAACTAAAAAAGGCGTATGTCGCCACTACACGAACAGTTACGTATAAAACTGGCGTGCGAGAGCTCAGTGGAACGTGTTTGTCTCAACAGGGAACGCGTTAGTTGGAAAAAAGTACAGTATGTACGATTGTGGCGGGTTTAAGCGTAAACGTTGGAGTCTCGATCGAAAAATAACTGTTTATTTGGTATAATTGTGGCTGGAATGTCAGCAGAGAGACCAGCTCATTAATATCCACCTCGAGGGTCCATCATCAAGCATCACCCAACAGTACGTACATGTTTTGTTACATGGCAACAGCATGCTCATTATTGCCATTGCCGCCGGTATTTGGCTATAGCCAGGTTTTTTTTTATAGAATATGAAGGCGGACGAGCATATGAGCCATCTGATGGTAAGTGGTCACCAACGCCCATAGACATTGGCATTGTAAGAAATGTTTACCATCGCTTACATCAACAATGCGCCACCAACCTTGGGAACTAAGATTTTATGTCCCTTGTGCCTGTAATTACACTGGCTCACTCACTCTTCTAACCGGAACACAACAATATCAAGTATTGCTGTTTTGCGGTAGAATACCTGATGAGTGGGTGGTACCTACCCAGACGAGCTTGCACAAAGCTCTACCTAAAAATACAATGTTGCCAGGTATTTATAAACTTATTAACCGTTTTCAAAATAATATCAATTATATTACACTTAATTTTATATCTCTTAAAAATATATGTAAATCTTACCTTAGTTTAAAAAATATTATATGTATCAAATAAATCGCACTCCTGCAATGAATATGACAAACTAGCTGTCGTTTATGTATAAAAAACAGTATAATAGGTAATCCATTAATTGCAATATCATTTTTATAAATATTAATTATATTGTAATGAAGCATCAACTGCAATATATTATAATAGTATTTAAACATAACTATTTTCTTGCGAGTAAAATAATAATAATAATGTCCTCCAGACCGATTTCAGCCACGGCGGCCAATCTCAAGAGAGATTAGCCAACTGCGCAGGAGATATTATAGTGCACAAGTGTTTGCGCAAACACAGGTGCACTCTCTATTCCCTAACTCTCATAATCCGATGGGACGGCAATCCGACACGACCGGAAAGTGTTCAGAAGCGGGAACGGCTTTACGTGCTTTCCGAAGCACTGGACTTTACACACTCTCAATTTCCAGACTCTGGGCTGCTACTGAGAATTTTCTGACAGAAAAAAAACATTATTTTTTTATGGGCCTGATCTGGGAATTGAACCCAGAACCTCCGGGACTGCGGCCTTATATCAAGCCACTAGACCAACGAGGCAGTGAGTTAAGGTCCTACATAAACGTCTATATCGTATTACATTTAATTCTATTGGCTTACGCGGTTTACCTCACAATATTGATTAGTTTGATTAGAAATGGTTAATATTTCTTACATCGGGTGGGAAAATGGGCCACATGATGGTAACCTTAGGAACTAAGATTTTATATCCCGTGTGCCTGTAGTTACACTGGCTCACTTACCCTTCAAACGTGACCGCAACAAAATTAAGTATTACTGTTTAGCGGTAGAATATCTGATTAGTTAGTTGATACCTAAGGTAGGTATCAACATAATACACATAGCTCTATCACATAGTAACTTACCATCAGGTGGCCCACCTGCCAGTCTGCCTACCTAAGTCCTGCATGCAGTGACCTATTTACAAACTTCTTGTTTTTTAAAGTATATTTCAAATCCGCAAAAAGGCAGGACGAGTAATTAGTTTATAAAAGAAATTTAATTATTTATTTGTTATAATATATTAATGTATTTATTAATTAACTAATTAATTTACGTAATTATTGAAACATGTCACCTCTATGTCATGGCGACAGATGATTATTAATCAAGTGAATGTTGATTTTATGTTAATTATGCTATTAACTAAAACAAACTGAACTCGCTGCTTTGTTTGGACTTCATTTCATGACAAATATCTTCCTTCTACAATTATATTTATGATGATTAGCAGGTGGACAACTTATTTATTTATTCAGAACATTAAACAAATGTAACAATACTTAACTATATTGATATTATAAATGCGAAAGTAACTTTATCTATATATAACTGTCTTTTAAGTTTTTAAAGTTAAACCACAGAACCGGTGTTGATAAGATTTGGTATAAGGCAAGATTCAACCCCAAGAACGATCATAGGCTATTTTTTACTTAATAGCCAGCCCTCCCTGAGCGAAAACGCTGGCAAAAACTGGTAATATATAAATCATATAAAATAATATTAAATTAAATAAAGTTAATTGGACTAATATACATTATCATCTATAAATACGGTTGCTTTTGTTATTATTATTGTTGCGATCGTTCCATTGTTATTAATTTATATGTATGTATTATTTGTTTGTGTTTGTTAACCAACTTGTGTGGGCTAGATTGTGTAATAAGCACAATAGTGGTTGTACTCCACAGTATAAGCCCTGATATATATATATATATATATATATATATATATATATACGTATTATATAATAGTATTATATAATAGTATAATAGCTATGCGCGCGGTTATAAGACATTTTTAGTTTTATTTTAGTGTGATATTAGTATTTATTGGTTTTTGCCGCACCCGGATCTAGATAGGGCAACATACAATTGACCATGAGAAAAACAGCATTCCCTTAAATCTAACTACCTAACCTATAAACTTTAATTTACAAAGTTATTTACAAAGCGTAAACAAATACTTAAGTATAAGTATTTTCAAACAACCCACCTAGTCAAAACTATAAAAAGTATACTATTTTTCATTGACACTCCGCTCCTATTGATCGTAGCGTGATGTTATATAGCTGTCCTCGTATTCAACACTAATATAATTTTTCAATCTTCAGCTTTATATTATTCCCATAGATAAATAGATAAGTAAATGTGATTGATCACATACATCTGAGCTCAACTTACATTAAAATACTTAATTTGAATTACTAAATCTCTGTAACTGTACATTTTTTAACTTTGTTTTGTTTCTATAAAGTTTCAATCATCATCATTTTACAGATTATCATCTATAGGTTCATAGGTATCACTTATAGTTTCAGCTAATTCAACTGAACTGTTATTTTATAGCATTTTTATCCGTGCAGTGACGAAGAAAGAATACATTTCACTGCCCCTCTCTTTCCCATGGGTGTCGTAAGAGGCGACTAAGGGATATCTGAGCGACCATCTGCTCATCTGGTGGTAGGATGCTAACATCCGCCTGGCTTGTTACCACCGTACGCATGGTGAAAAACTCGTGAAGTGGTTTGCAGCCGCGTTTCGAGGTCAGCCAGCGTACAGCCAGTGCCCGAACGAGTATTGCCGCGATGGGTGTTGGTCCAGTGGAGACGGCTGTTGAACCAATGCCGGGGGAAACTGTATTGACCTGCCGGACAGGGAGACCTGAAGAAACGGCTGTTCCGCTGGCCGCCCGTGGCATAGTACAGGGGCCCGAGCGTGCCTAACCAGCTCGCGAGGCTGCCCCTCCAGGCCACGCATAATCTCGGGGTGGACCGTCGTGCCGGTTGGTGACCGGAAGGTGGGGTCCCGGCGGCCACTTCCGGGGGGGTTCGGGGGCCCTTCCGTCCGGCGGATCAGTATATTTTCCCTTCTGGCAACCATTTGGAGAAACGCGCCTCCATACTTTGCCCACCCCTATCGTGGCAATACGTCGCTCGCTTCACGTCTCTTTTCCTTATATTTCGAAATGGTAGCGCAACTAAGAAATAACGGTCGTTCAGCGGTGCACACCCCCACCATACCCACGCTGTTTGAGGTCGAGTTCTCTAACATCCGAGGACTCCACGCTAACCTCAACGCTGTCCACCACCATCTCGAAACAGCACGGCCAGCAATGTTGTTTCTCACGGAGACGCAAATACTCCGCCCTGCCGACACCAGCTACCTTAACTATCCCGGCTACATGCTTGAAGAATCTTTCAAAGCGAAAGCCGGAGTATGCTTGTTCATCAGGGCGGATGTTTGTTGTCACCGATTGCGCTGCTTGGAGGACCCCTCCTTCTCCATTTTGGTGGTACGTGTGGACCTGGTTCGTCAGAGTCGAGTCTACGTGTGCCTCTACAGATCCCACAATGGTGACTTGGAGACAAGCCGATTATTCGACCATCTTAGTCGGGTGGCAGATGCTGCGCAAGAGCAGTTTCCTAACGCGGAATTAGTGTTTTTGGGGGATTTTAATACTCACCATGAATCATGGTTGAAATCCCTCAAAACTGACCATGCTGGAAGAACTGCTCATGCTTTTGCTCTCACACACGACTTGACCCAACTGGTTGATCAGCCCACCAGGATCCCAGACATTGATGGGCAAGCCCCTTCTCTACTGGATCTTCTGCTGACTTCTCACCTGGTGGAATATCAGGTTGTGGTTCAAGCTCCACTTGGTTCTTCGGATCACGGCCTTATATCTACCAAAGTGCCACAGGCCAAGCTGCCGCCATCAGCGGTATGCAAACGTCGCGTTTGGCACTATAAGTCGGCAGATTGGGACGGTATGCGCGATTACTATGCGTCAGTTCCTTAGAAGGAACGTTGCTTCAGTGGGAATGACCCGACAGCTAGTGACGCTGCTGTTGCTGATGAGATCATGTTAGGAATGGAATACTACATTCCTAGCTCAGATCTCATCAGTAGGGGTACGCGTAACCGTTGGTTCACTCGTGAATGTGCCGACGCTGTATCGTCTTAGCAGGCGGCATATCGCACGTGGATTAACGGCTGCGTTAGCGGGGCGTCTAACATTGACTCACTGAAAGCAAACTACAATAAAAATTCCAAGTCCTGTAGGAAGGCATACACGAGAGCGGATGCACAGCGTATTGTACAGATTGGTCATGACCTTATTTCGCATCCTAGGGGCTCCCGTAGCTTCTGGCGTCTGACCAAGTCTGTGCAAAACAATTTCTGCCAACCTTCGCTGCCACCGCTCAGAAATCCGGACGGATCGCTAGCTCACAGTCCGCAGGAGAAAGCCGATCTCCTGGCTTAACTCTTTGCCGACAACTCCGTGATCGATGATTGTAGTGCGCTGCCACCAACAATACCTTCATGTGGCCACACGATGCCTGAAATCAAAATCAGGCAATGTGATGTGCGTGCGGAGCTGCAATCACTTGATATACGGAAAGCTAGCGGTCCCGATGCAATACCAGCCATAGTGCTGAAGAAGTGCGCGGCGGAGCTGTCTCCTGTGTTAACGCGCCTGTTCCAACTTTCTCTCTCTTCGGGATGTGTGCCGGAGGCTTGGAGAAGAGCTAATGTGCAAGTGGTTCCCAAAAAAGGGGATCGGTCTGACCCGGCAAATTATCGACCAATAGCTATCACCTCAGTACTCTGTAAGGTGATGGAACGGATTCTAAACAACCAACTGATCCACTACCTAGAAGATCACTGTCTGATTAATGATCGTCAGTACGGGTTTCGACCAAAACGGTCCACAGGTGATTTTCTAGCGTACGTAACACACCTCTGGGATGAAGCTATCGACAAGCATGGAGAATCGCTGGCTGTCAGCCTCGATATCTCCAAGGCTTTCGACAGGGTCTGGCACAGAAGTCTTCTCTCCAAGCTACCGGCATATAGTCTGCCTGCACAGCTATGCACCTGGATTGCCAGCTTCCTACACAAGCGTAGCCTTCATGTTTTAGTAGATGGTTGCGCTTCACAATTCTATGTAGTGAATGCTGGGGTCCCCCAGGGATCTTGTCATTGAACTCGATAGGACGTTAGAGCTCATCGCCAAATGGGGTTCTGATAATCTTGTTGAGTTTAATGCCAAGAAAACACAGGTATGCGCTCTCACAGCGAAAAAGTCACCATTTTCCCCTCTTCCCTCCCTCTGTGGCACACCGCTGATGATACAAAGCAAAATCGCCATGCTGGGGATGGACGTTCGCTGTGACCTTAGTCCAAGGGATTACATCGAGGCTATTATAAAAACAGATTCAGGGAAACTCGGAGTTCTGAACAAGGTGCGGCGTTTTTTCACGCCACAACAACTGTGCCTGTTATACAAAACACAGGTACGGTCTTGCGTTGAATATTGCTCGCACCTTTGGGATGGCTCCGCTAAGTACCTACTGGAGGCCTTGGACCGGTTGCAGCGACGTGCAGTACGCATTATTGGCGACGTAAAGGTCACAAACACCCTTGAACTTTTACAATTGCGTCGCGAGATAGCAGCACTGAGCGCTTTCTATCGACTGTATCACGGCGAGTGCTCTGAGGAATTATTCTCTCTAATTCCTGCTTCCCCCTTCCTTCTTAAGTCCACGCGAGCTGGTTCTCGATGTCACCGCCTGACTGTGACATCAATTCCATAGCACACAAAGAAATTTGGCAACTCCTTTCTTTGTCGCACTACCAAAAAATGAAATTCCTTACCAGCTCACGTGGTCCCCTCTTCTTACAACCCGGGTTCCTTCAAACGAGGCGTGAAGAGGCATCTTGCGGGCCGGCAAGGCGGGGACGGCTAGTACAGAACATTCTTCCCGACTGTACTGGCAGTCGTTGCGTTTAGACTCTACAACCACTTACCATCAGGTGGAGTAGAGTCATTTGCCATCCCGGCGTATAAAAAAAAAAGAATGAATGTTTGACGTGATTCTTTAAATGACATAACTTTTTAATATTTTTTTAATAACTTTTTATTTATAAAAACAATTGAAATAAAACAAACTAAGTAAAGCTTGCTATAATACATTGAAAAACGTGAAATCCGCATTTAAAACTGTTAACAGTAACAGCCTATGAATGTCCCACTGCTGGGCTAAGGCCTCCTCTCCCTTTTTGATGAGAAGGTTTTTGGATCTTATTCCACCACACTGCTCCAATGAGGGTGGTGGAATACACATGTGGCAGAATTTCAGTGAAATTAAACACATGCAGGTTTCCTCACGATGTTTTCTTTCGCCGTCAAGCACGAGATAAATTATAATAAACTAAGCACATGAAAATTCAGTGGTGCTTGCCCGGGTTTGAACCCACGATCATCGGTTAAGATTCACGCGCTCTTACCACTGGGCCATCTTGGCTCAACTAATACTGTAAAGCTATTTCTGAATCGGCGTGGAGGCTTGTAGTCTCCTTCTGTGAGACCATCACGATCCAGAAGGAGACGGCGGAGCGGGAACGGGAAAAGGCCGATCCTGTTTGGCGAAGACGACGTCAGCGTCGTCTCGGCCATTGCACAGCCCCGACGCCCGGGGCTTAAAAGATAGGGCGTAACGCTGGGGATGGATGCGTGTTGGTGGGCCTCACGAGTCCTATTTCAGACGGCCCTGAAGAGGACGCCAGCCGGGATGGCCTCGCGCAGCCAAACGCACTAGCGAGGATTATGGGGGGCAAGATTACCTTCGCCTCTTGTGGCGAGTTCTGCCGAGCCACGAGTGGAGCACAGCACGGGAGGGGACGTGCTGAGGACGGTCATCGCAGTGGTTTTAGTGGGTAAGAATCCCACATAACACGGTTTCCCCGAGCCATGGGTACCTTCATGGGTAGCCAGGTACCTTCATGAAGGTTTCCACAGAGTGAAAAAGTGTGGAGGACCTGAAGGTAGAGCGAGATTGTTTTTGAGTGCCCTGCGGTCAACGCTTTCACTTCACATAAATTGCATTTCAGTTAATAACATTAAATAATAATTACCACATTTATAAAAATCAAACAACACTTATGTGTCAATCGCATAGCCTGTAACTAGCGGACGATCAAAACGTTTCTAACGATACTTCATTCGTCAAGCGATAACAGGTAGTTTGGAAGATATGCGAGAGCAGAAGAACATACATAAAGAAATAGCCTGTTGAAATAAATGTTTAAATGATTTCTTCGTTTGTAGGTGCACTAGTACGTCTTTATTTTTTTGCATGAGTTAGCCTGTAATAATGTTGTACATTATATTATTTCTAAGACTTTCATTATTAAAATTAGATACTTTGTATAGCATGTTGGCTTCCCAAATAAATAAATAAATGTAATCGGGTAGAAATAATAATGACAATTAATAAATAATGTCGGCGACATCAGATCACTTGCACTTCAAACTCACCTCTAATTCCCCTTCCATTAAGCAACCACCTCTTGTTTTTTCTGATACATTTTTTTCCGTCGCTATAAATATAGTATATATTTCATTACAATTTGTTAGTCTGTGGTGTAGTGCGCGTAGTTAAATATAATTCATATTAATCTTAATTTAATATGATGTTATTGTATTTCATTATGTTGATAGTTTTTTTAAGTTTTTATAATATATACAGATATTACAAAAAACTTAACAATAGTTCGTCAGTGCCAATTATACATGATACATTTTCTTTATTTAAAAATAGAATTTATAGAATTAATTTGATAGGTGAGTTTATGATAATTTGTTTAATATTAATATTATAGTAAATACTACTCGCTGCTTGAGCAAGTTCTGGAGCTAATTCCACCGAGCTGCTTCAATGCGCATTGATGACCAATACATATTACAGTATTATATAAATATATATAATACTATAATACTTGATATGTGGACAATACAACGGCCTCGCAAAAGGCAACAATCTAGATATTACTGATTGCGTAAATAAATTAATTAAAGATAAATAATTATTACGGTCAATGTTTCAACATTAATTACTGTCTGACATTTCACGACCATTTCGTGCAGTGAGTTTCGAGTTTATTCTTACAGAATAGCACTACTGTATAATTGTCAAAATTATCATCTGACTGACGTCAAAATGATTATTTTGTACTTTTGCACAAGATAAATAATTGTTATTTATTGATATTATATATTTGAAAATAATTATTATAAAAAATAGGGGAAAAGAGCCAACAAAACACGAGATTCTGTATAACCTTAGAACGATCCATAATAGAGACGATCCCATCATGGACAGGCTGGCCGAACACAATTCAGACCAGCATATCAAATCCATCGAGATTAAAAATATCTTTGCAATCTAATAACTTCTAATATATTTCTTATAATAAAACTATAAACCGATAGGAAGATAGAACAAAGGCACGAACAACACGTCTGTGGAGACTATAATGCAACGTAATAAATAAAGAATGTTAATATGGATATAGCTATAGAATGTTAATACGGACATGCTAGCCCTCTGGTGTTGCAGGTGTCCACGGGCGATGGTAGTCACTTTTCTTCAGATGAGACTCCTGCCCGTCTACCCCCTTCCCCCCCTTTTACATAAAATAATGTTGATTATTTTATAAAATTAATTACCGTTCATTTGGTTTTTTGTCTTGAAATTATCGGTACTTCGTAAGTTAACACTTACGTGCCTGCTCATACTCCGGCCCTATCGGATCCATCGATAATTGGTGGTAGGGCTTTGTGTGAGCCCCTTTGGTTAGGTACCACCAACTCATCAGATACCTCCAAATAGCAATATTTAATATTGTTGTGTTACGGTTTGAAGGGTGAGTGAGCCAGTGTAATTACAGGCACAAGGGATATAACATGTTAGTTGACCCACTGGTGTGCGCGTCACGTCACCCTAAAGCGTGTAAATACATGTACCTATAACTAAGTGCCTTCGCGATGCCGCTTAAATCATCTGTCAAAGATGCAGAGGCCTATTGTCAATTATAACCGTGTGATCTCGAAGAAGTAACTGGCTATTGTGTTACCTACTATTTCCTTATCTAATGAAATATCATATAAACATACTTAAATAACAATCCTTTGTTTTATACAAAAGTGTTTTGAGCCAAACGAGATTAAATCTATTGAGGTTTTAAAGTTCGTTGTATTCCAGTTATCAAATAATTACATACAGAATTTATAATTAACAGTTTTTTTTTGAGAAAAATTGTGCCATGCAGTCTCAGTAATGTAACAATGAGGTTTTATTGTTTTTTTATCGTTTATAATTATGACTTTATACGCATGTACATATTTATACGAATTTTCAGCTAGATGGAAAAAGAACATGTGAATTATTGTCGCTAAGCAAAGTATATTTTATATGTTTTCATATTAATTATTCTAGAAAGAAAAAAAAACACTTGTTCCTAGTAAATCGATTGGCAATGTAGTATAGCAAGTGTTGCCAGAAATTAAGGATTTAAAAGTTACTATTGACAGAAAGTACAATATAATATGATAAACAAAGCCTCGCAGTTCCTTGGATTAAAATAATTTTGTATAAAGTCTTTTTAAGAAGCCTAAAGTTTACCAGCGTCAACTGGATTCCATATTATCATACACTCCCAACGCATTAAAAGCATACAACACGCTTGCTTTCTATGAAACGAATATCTCACAAAGACAGTATTATAATCAGAGATTGCCTGAATTAAAAAATGATGACGCTTCGAAAATGCAGGCAGGAAATTCCAGATCTTAATTTTTTTTTACATAAAATAATCTATACTAGTGTTATAAATAAGAAAGTAACTTAATCTGTCTGTTACGCTTTCACGGCTAGAAAACTGAACCGATTTTTATGAAATTTGGAGTGTAGCAAGCAAATAAAAGTTAAAGCAAATATATTTTTAATAACGGTTAAGGTACATTATAATTGTAATCAATAAACTTTGAAATTGTTTGCTTTTCTTTGCCTTGTCCAACATGGACTCAAAGTTGAGTGTTTTGAGCGAATGTTTTATTTAAATGTAATGTTTCTACCCAAGTTCCCATCTCCGTCTCGTGTAATGCCTGACTGTAAAATAATAAACTTATATACATAAAACGTAAACCAAATGCAGCGCGTCTGTTTTAGTGTATAATATTAATACTATTATATATGAAAATAGCTGCGCTTCGCAGTTACACCCACTTTAAATTTAGACTATTGACGTGACAAGCGTAAATTTCATATTTTTGTGAATACATAACATGCATACACAATGCACCCGTCCTAGGTCCGTGTATTATTTTAACTTTGACTATTATATCATTAATAATATGAATAAGACGTATTACTCCATAAACGCAAAGTAAGTATTAGTTGATATTATGAAATACATGTAATAAAAGTAAAAATTATTTATTATATTCGTAATTTAATAAGTAGAAAAAAATAATTACGGAGTTTCTGGTTTCCGATTTTTTTTCGGTAGATTTCCCTTATAATGTGATAATAAATTTAATTTATTCTCATAAAATGTCGATTGAAACGTACTTGGAAGAGTCTTAACTAAACTATAGCTTGAATTATATTTTTATACCTGCGAAAGTGTTGGTTCGTAAAATAGAGTTTAAACATTTGGATGTTTTTTCTTTCAAAAAACTTTCTTTTATCTCTTAAGTCAAAACCGCTGGAATTAATTAAAAGACTATATAAGCCAGTATTATATAACAACATTTTATGTTTTTTTAGATTTATTTAAACGAATCCGGATAATTGGAGAACTTACAAATGAGAGAGGTGGAGTTACTAAGTTTTTCTTCGGACCTCTGGCGATACATGGTAATTGTATAAAATCAACTCTTTATCTGGGAAGAATTTTAAGCTGAGTCTTATCGATTTAAATGTGTTTTGTTCATTTTTACAGTCGTTTCTTCACCAAAAGATGCGTCTACAGTTTTATCAGTTTGCATGGAAAAAATGTTCCTCTATTCCATGATTGAACCATACGTTGGCTGTGAGCTGATAGCTGCTCCTCGTAAGGAAATATTAAGTTATTTAACATTGGTATAAAAAAACACAAAACATATTATATATATATACATATATATGTATCCACTAATTAACATTAGGGTACACTACTGTAGTGGATTAAGCTCTAAAACTTCTTCACAAAAGAAGAAAGCGTCTTAGCCCAGCGATAGTATTTTTTGTGCAAAGGGACCACTTGATTGTAAGTGGTCACCACCGCTCAAAGACCATTCCCTATATTGCCAACGTGCGACCTACCTTGGGAACGATGAATTTATGTCTATTGCTGTTTGGCGGTAGAATGTGTGATGAGTGGGTGGGTGGCCTACCATCTAGTAAACTACCATCGAGTAAATTATATTTAAATGCTGTTATCGTTAAGTAAATTATTGCAAGATTTCTTAAAATATTACAGTTTCCGTTTGGAAGACCAACCGACGTCTTATCGACCATGCTTTTAAACAAAGCGTATTAGATGGATACATCGAAGTTTTTAACAAACAATCTGAACGCTTAGTCGCTGCGATGGCTGAGAAAGTTAACAAGGAATTCGACTTCTCAGAAATTATAACAAAAAAATTGTTAGAAACTGTTTGTCGTAAGTCAAAAAATATCTAGTTATTTAATTGTGTATTGTGTGTCTATATATTTGTAATAAGTTATATACGTATATATTTATTATATATCGACGAAAGTTTTTCGTAAATAGAACACGAGGTTCTTAACTGAAGGGATTCTATGTAGCTCGGGTAGGTTGTTCCATGACGGCACAGGGAGACCTATAAAGCGATCTTGTTGACCCAAGAGACTGTGCACTCGGTGCCAGCGAGTTTCACACACAATCTTAAATTATATTATAAATTCATAATTGAGAACCACGATGAAGCCAAATTTGCCTCTAAAAAGCTTGGTGTGCTCAACAAGGCAAGGCAGTACTTCACGTTGGCTCATCGTCTAAAGTACTGCTCTCATCTCTGGGCGGGTTCTCCCCAATATCAATCACGGGGAATGCTCTGAGGAATGGTTTGGATTAATCCTGGCCGGCATTTCCTAACTCGCACAATCACTCTGTAGAACCAGCTTTCGCCGGTGACTTTTCCGAGCTGATATGAACTTTCAAGAAAAAAGCCTACTCATTCCTTTATTCCAGCAACGCACTTGCAAGCCTTTCGATGTTGCAGGAAACCAGGGGCGGTGGTAGTCACTTTCCATCAGGTGAACCTACTGCCCGTTTAAATGAAAAAAAACGGTTATTATATTACAGTTTGTTAATTTACAGAAACAATGATGGGTATTGATGTTAATAATAAAGATGTAATCACTGACAATTACGTAAAGGCTATCAACAGAGTACTACAAATATTAGTCGCAAGGTTCACGCGTCCTTGGCTAATGATTGATTTTATTTTCTATTGGACTTCTTTAAAGAAAGAACAGGACGAGTGCTTGAAACTAATGTGGAATTTATCTGACCAAGTAAGCTTAGTATTAATTTTGATGCCCATAAAACACACAGTGGTCACGACCACCTGTAGACATTGACGCTGTAAGAAATATTAACCTGTTATGCTCTTTGTGCCTGTGGTTACTGGCTTGCTCTTCTAAGTGTTGCTGTTCAAATATGTCTTAAAAGCACTGATTGTACTGGTATCACTCGACGAAGATGCAAATTCTACTGAACTTATAAAGCTTATCACAAACGTATATAATCGCAATAGTATGGCAAGCACGTGTGACCATGAAAAACATGTGTTTTTTTGCCAAGAGCTACGCTTAAATGAAGTGATACTAAATTACCCCGAATATATGCAAACTGTTCTTTATATTTCACAGTTAGTTAAACTGCGGAAATCAGAACATATTAAGAGACTAAAAAATAAAGAAAAAATCCACGAAAAAGGTAGTTAATATTTTTTTATTATAATAATAAAAAGAATAATATCCCCCGACCGATTTCGGCCACGGCGGCCTATCTCAAGAGAGATAGCCAACTACGCAGAAGATATTATAGTGCACAAGTGCACTCTCTATTCCCTAACTCTCATAATCCGATGGGACGTCAATCCGACACGACCGAAAACAGTTCAGGCGCAGGACCAACGGCTTTACGTTCTTTTCGTGGCACGGGAGTGAACACACTTCCAACTTCCAGACTCCGGGCTGTTACTAAGAATTTTCTGATAGAAAAACCCAATAACTTTTTATTGGCCCGACCTGGGAATTGAACCCAGGACCTCCGGGTCTGCGGCCTTGCATCATGCCACAAGACCAACGAGGCAGTCACTTTTTTTAATTACCACCAAATAAAATTATTAAACGAATTATTTTATTTTTAACTATAATTGTCAAATTTTACTGTTTAGTATTTTTTAGGTCATTATTGGCAGTTTTGTTTGACAGCCTAAAAATAGAATTATATATTTTTTCTCCACGTCTATATTAATGTAGATTAACCAACCATGATAGCTTCAACAACTTTAAGTTTATTGCATATGTCTACACAATAAAACTTACAGATGTTGAAAGTATTTATAAAACATGACGACGACCCACTTAGAAATACATTATTATAATATTTAATTGTGTATCAATCAGAAAACAGAATACAAAACAGCTTAGATATTTTAATCGAAAATACCGTTACTGAAGATAACCAAATACTATCGGATCTGCAAATAAGACAAATTATTGATAATCTCCTAACCGCTGGTTTCGACACGACGTCAGCGCAAATAATTATCGTTCTCATAAATATAGGAAGCCATCCTGATGTTCAAAAGAAACTTTATGAAGAGTAAGTGACATTCCAAATAAAATGTATCAAAATCGACTACGGTAGTAAAATATTTATTATCGTATATTCGTGGTTAAATCATACATAGAGCTAATTCACTTCAATTTAGTAGTGACGAATATCGGATTAAGACTTAAACCCTAAACTGCTCTACTACTCTCAAGCATTTGAATGATATATTATCAATTTATCGTATTTAGATAACTATTGTTGCATTTTTACTCTGTCTTACAAAGCTAATAGCTAATTATACTATTTTTTTTACTTTTGTAGAGTAATCAGTGTAATGGGTGACAAAGACAGGCTGATATCCAAAAATGATTTATACAAATTTACCTATTTGAAAGCAGTTTTAAAAGAATCGATACGTTTGTATCCGATTTCACCGCTGGTAGCCAGGAAGTCTACCACTAATGTACAATTGAGTAAGTATTTAATATGACCATCAATAGTAAATAACATTTGCAAATGAAAAGTAATAAAGTATGAAATTAATCCCTAACATAGATATTAAATATAAAACAACTTGTATTATCATAAGGTTGTAATTCCAATCCGCATTGGAACAGCATGGAGAAATAAGCTCCAAACCTTCTCCTCAAAAAAGGAGAGAAGGCCTTAGCCCAGCACTAAGACATTCGCAGGCTGTTACTTACTTACTTACATATTAATTTTTTTAATAAAAAAACTACAACTAACACACCTACAAACATATAAAAATACGAATTTAATAGATAGTACTTAAATTTACTACTAATAGAAATGTAGCCAAGGAGAACACAACATGCATCAGAATGCTGTCGATATCATTAATTAAAATTAATTAATTAAACTAAAACAACTCAATTATGTATCACTACATATAATTATTGTTATGCGAAAAAATTTACATTATATCGTTATATCATTCGAGATATGGTCATTCAACATAAATATGTATGAAAAACATGTATTATAATTACTGTGTTCGAATTTTTCGTATAATTATTTGAAAAATATTTTCAGCTAATTACATATTGCCCGCCGGTTGTAATATATTAGTTCATCTTTGGGCGGTGAACAGAAACAAAAACTATTGGGGACCTGATGCTGACGACTTCCGACCGGAACGTTGGTTCGATGACTCCGTACCATCACACCCAGCGGCTTTCGCTAGTTTTTCACTGGGACGAAGAAATTGTATTGGTAAGAAACATCTTGTTTAACACCACTTTCATTAAATAATATATTACCAAGCCGTGATGGTTCCGTGGCAAGAACACGTGACTCTTAACCGAAGAATTTGAGTTCAAGCCTGGCCGAGCACCTGTTATTTCTTGTGCTTAATTTGTGTTTATAATTCGTCTCGTGCTCTCCAATAAACGAGAGCATCGTGAGGAAACCTGTATGTATTGATTGAAAATATGCCACGTATATAACTAGCACTCTGAAAAAGCGTGCTGAAATTATCGCGAAACCTCAATAGGAAGACATCCTGCCTTAGCTCAGCAGTGAAACATTTACGAGCTGTTACTTTACTTTTAAGTAAATAAACTGGCAAAGACACTACTTTCAAGACGTTGCTTGATTAATTCCATATTTTCTTTCACAAGGTAAATCATATGGGATGTCGTTTATGAAGATAGTTGTGGCAAATATCGTTAAGAAGTTTATTTTAAGCGCTGACGAAAAGAAACTTGAACTTGAGTATGCGATATTGCTAAAACCATCCAGTGGAAATTTGATAAAAATTAAGCCAAGATAAAAAAATATAAATCAACATTGAAAGTAAAAGTCGCCATAGCTGTTCTGTTCAACATAACGAACAAATAAAGAATATGGACTTGAATATGTCATTACAATTTTTTGTTATATGTTTAATGTACAAATACAAAATAAATAAAAAATCGTTTTAGTAATAATTATCTGTTTAGAAAATAAAACCGATTTCACATATACATATTTTTTTTCATAATAAAGTCATTTTCCCCCAGCAAAGCTATCACCGGGTGCACTTGCATCTGGATATCTAATGTGCAAATTGAATTGGTCAGTTTCTCCAGGTCAGTTTTCTCCAGTTTTATTCCAGGCTACGTCCAGAGGCGACTGTGATGTAGACAGCGTCGTAGCGAGTAAGTCACTTGAAATGAATGTGAAGACTTGGGGTAATATGACTTTTGCCTTTATTTCACTTGTTCTGATTTGCTGGGCGGTTCGTCTGACAATGGAAAACGGCAGAGGTTAGACATATATATACATTTAGTCCTTGGGAGTTATGATTTTGGAAATTCTATATAAACCATTTTTATATATAATAATAAATTATTTTTCAAGTAACAGGACTTAAATAAAAAACAGACTTATATACTATGTCACGTAACGTTTTTTTATTTGTTCCTCCTTTCAATACTAATGTGGTAACCCGACACAGGTTTCAGCATGACGTCTATTTTAACTTCTAATTTCGTATGATCTCCTTTGAGTCTGTAGTGTCGGAATAATTGCGCTAACGACGTCTTCATGGACATAAAAGCGTATGATTTTCCTGAAAAATAAAAAACAAATGCTTTATATGATATTACACTAAAATAATTAATTATTTTTTTCGGAAGTTGCGTGCAGAGCAGACCTGTCGACAAATTATTTTAACTATTTAAATTATTCAGCAAGTGAAAAGCACCTCTCATCCTACATAATAAAATCGCAAACTGTTTACAATTATTGTGAGTTTTTATACAGAAGAACCTATCAATCATTATTTAATCGAAGAAAAATGTTTGGATGACAATCATAACCTCTGGGTACAACTTAAGAATTATTCTGGACATCGGAGTTATATACAGAAAACCAACATTGACAAATGCTAAAAACTTTCTCGACACTTATAGTAACCAGCTACATCACAGGAAGAGAGGGATCGTCTTTGGAGACTTCAACTTTAACCTTTTAAGCCCAGATAACTTGACTATGTCCTACAAAGAAATCTTACAAGAAAATGGATATAATATTTTAAATAACATCAATCCAGATTGTTGTACTAGAGAAACAGCCAATAAAATTATTGATCACGTATGTTCCAATTTAAAAGAAAACAAATTCCACTTTGCCATAATAAATACACCGATGTCGGATCATAAATATATATATCTGGAAATCAAGAAGAACTATCAAAACTCTACACCTTTTATTAAATATGATGCAGTTACGGGTGGTAGAGCTTTGTGCAAGCTCGTCTGGGTAGGTACCACCCACTCATCAGATATTCTACCGCAAAACAGCAGTACTTGGTATTGTTGTGTTCCGGTTTGAAGGGTGAGTGAGCCAGTGTAATTACAGGCACAAGGGACATAACATCTTAGTTCCCAAGGTTGGTGGCGCATTGGTGATGTAAGCGATGGTTAACATTTCTTACAATGCCAATGTCTAAGGGTGTTTGGTGACCACTTACTATCAGGTGGCCCATATGCTCGTCCACCTTCCTATTCTATAAAAAAAAAATACTCTAAAAATACAAGAAACAAAAAGTAATTTCTATCTAAGTGCCTTTAATAATTGAAAGAACAAACCTAAAAAATCCAGAATTTAATAAACAGTCTCACCAATAATAAACACAAGGACATCATAGATCCAAACAAACTTCAAATATTGGACAAATATGTAATGGACGTAAGAGTTATCTGTGAATGCTTTAACGACTTTTTTTCAAATGTAGGATCGGCATTAGCTAATCAAATCCCTAAACATTATCGCAGTAATAATTTGATATATTGTAAGCCTTTATCTAAAACAGCCACGCTAACCCAACTTACACCGACTACAGAAAGTGAAGTAGCTGAGATCGTACGGAAGTTAGATTCCAATACTAGTTCAGGAATAGATGGCATATCTACTAAATCTTTAATATGCATTTCAAACTTAGTAGTTGAAGAAATTACTAGCTTATCAATAAAAATCTTAAAGATGGAACATTTCCAGATAGTCTCAAAATTGCCAATGTCACGCCAATATTTAAGACAGGAAGTCAATCCGATCCCAGTAATTATCGGCCTATATCGGTTTTTCCAATTCTTTCAAAAATTTATGAAAGGATTATATATAACCGCTTAGAAACATATTTAAGAAGTCAAAATTTCTTATATAATATTCAGTACGGTTTTAGACAAAAATCTAATACTCTATCCGCAACAGTAGATTTGATTACAAAAATAAAACAAAGTATTGATAACTAACAAATAGCCTTAGGAATATTTATTGACCTTAAAAAGCTTTTGACACTATAAACCACAATCTGTTATTACAAAAGTTAGCGGCCATCGGTATAACAGCAGTTGCATATAACGTTTTTAAATCTTATCTCACTGACAGAGTTCAGATTCTTAAAATTGGTAAAATACAAAGCAAATCTTAATAATAAAACGTTTGTATATCACAAGGATCGATGCTGGGACCTCTATTTTTTATATACTTAACAACATCAAAAACAAACGGCTCGTACAAACAAGCGTTTGTACGAGCCGAGCGGATCTTAGTTGCTTTGGTAATGTTTCTGTTCCTCCATATTTTCTTCAGCCTCTCCATTGCAGTTCTCGTAATTGCCATACGTCGCTTGACCTCATCTACGCATCCGCCATTATTCGATATTAAAGCTCCCAGATATATATAGGATTGGACGACCTCACAGTTCGCAATCTGAGTGATCTCGGGCAAGTTGAGAGAGTCACTTTTAATTATAATCCTAATTATTTATTAAAAATAAAGTTGGGGTGACACTTTGTCAAGGGTATATATAGAAAAATGCCAATTGAACGCTCCCCTCCGAAAACACCTACTCCTACGTTACAGCATTCTCAATCATCTCCGGATATAACCGGAGATTCCAATGTAACCACGAGGTCACAGAGACTAAAGCGTAAACAGGGAGATGACTTGGAATATTTTCTGAGTAAATTTGAAAATATGTTCACTACATGGACATCCGCACAGGACGCGAAGTATGAATCACTACTAAGTACCGTCAACACGATCAGAGATCAGAACTCACAAATTTCATCGTCAATTGAGTTCATGAGTAACAAATACGAAGAGCTGAAAATTAAATACGACACACTTATGCAAGAAACCGTGGCGTATGGCCGTGGCGTACCGGCTTAGAATAGTACTCCCCCAATCTCATCCCGTGGGTGTCGTAAGAGGCGACTGAGGGACGGGGAAAAGGGGGGATGGGCAGCAGCGTCCCCCCTCCCATAAACATCTTACCCCCTACTGCGCTCGCCAACACGCCTGCCCAGCGCGGCGAGTATGGGCAAACCCCTCCCTTAATGGCAGATGCGCCCAAAAAAAAGGCCCCCAGTTACCGGCAAGCCCGCTAGGCCCGACCAAGGTAGCGGTCGCGGTATCGGCAGGGCAGGGGGTGCTAAGAATCACCGGTTCACGGCAGGCTACCGTATAAAACGACTGAAAATGGCAACGTATAATGGACGCTCGATGAGGCTGGACCATCACCTCGCCGAATTAGAAGTAGAGTTAAGTCATATAAACTGGCATATACTGGGGTTATCTGAAGTCCGAAGACAGGGGGAGGACACGATAACTCTAGAGTCCGGTAACTTACTCTACTTCCGCGAAGGTGATAACCTCTCCCAGGGTGGTGTCGGTTTTCTTGTCAAAAAGGATCTCATTAGCAGCATTGTGGAAATCAGTAGTGTGTCGAATCGGGTAGCGTACCTTGTCCTAAAACTTTCCGACAGGTACTCCCTGAAGGTTGTACAGGTATATGCGCCAACTTCGACATACTCTGATGATGTGGTCGAAGTGATGTACGAGGACATCGCAAAGGCCCTCAACGACACCTCGAGGGCCCACTACAATGTTGTTATGGGAGACTTTAATGCTAAAGTGGGAGTACAAGATAGCGGTGAATCGAAAGTCGGACCTTACGGCTTGGGCTGCAGAAATCACAGGGGGCAAATGCTGGTAAACTTTCTCGAAGCGCAGGGGCTTTTTTTGATGAATTCTTTCTTTCAAAAGAAGCCTCAGAGGAGGTGGACCTGGCGAAGCCCCGATAACGTGACAAGGAACGAGATAGACTTTATCATTTCGAATAAAAGGCACATATTTAGAGATGTTTCAGTGATCAACAGGTTTAATACCGGAAGTGATCACCGCTTGGTTCGAGGCACTCTAAATATCAACTTAAAAGCCGAAAGATCGAGAATGATGAGGTCTACTCTCCGACCTACCATGCTCCAAGCTGCTCAAGGCTCCGAAAAGTTCCAAATGGAACTTCAAAATCAATTCACCGCGTTGGAAACCATAAGCAGCATTGATGAGAGAACCGACACGCTGGTCAAAATACTGCAAAACACATCCCGCAAGTGTTTTCCGCCACAGAGAAGAGACAACGCACCAAAACTCTCTGCTGAGACACTCGAGCTCATGAGAAAACGACGAGAACTACCATCGTTTTTGTCAGATAAGGCCTTAAACCGAACAATAAAAACGCTGACGCGACGCGATCTCCGACGCTCCAATACCCGTGCCATCAAGGCTGCGATTGAGCAAAATCGGGGATCGAAAGTGTTCGCTCGCAAGTTTGGGAGGCCGCGTCTGACAAAACTTAAAACTGAAAATGGTGGGGTCGTTACCTCTAGGCCTGAGATTATCGGAGAAGTAGAGAGGTTTTATGGGCAGTTGTTCTCTTCAAGATCGGATAAACCCGTGGGAATCAGTATTGATGACCAGCGCGCCCCTCTTATGCGCCATTACTCCGAGGAGCTCCCGGTCGTTGACCAAGGAGAGATTAGGGCGGCTCTAGAACAGCTTAAAAACAACAAAGCTCCGGGAGATGACGGAATCACAACAGAGTTGCTTAAGGCAGGCGGGACTCCGGTCCTGAAAGAGCTAGCAAGCCTCTTTAATTCCGTCATCCAACATGGCAAGACCCCGGAAACGTGGAGCGGGAGTGAGGTGGTACTGTTTTTCAAGAAAGGTGATAAAACCCTCTTGAAAAACTACAGACCAATCTCCCTCCTGAGTCACGTGTATAAGCTGTTCTCAAGAGTCGTCACGAACCGTCTCGCCAGACGACTTGACGAGTTCCAGCCCCCAGAGCAAGCCGGCTTTCGATCAGGCTACAGCACCGTGGACCACATCCATACTGTTCGGCAGATTGTGCAGAAGACCGAAGAGTACAATCAGCCGCTGTGTATGGCATTTGTGGACTACGAGAAAGCCTTCGACTCCATCGAAACCTGGGCAGTGCTCGACTCATTGCAGAGATGTCATATCGATTGGAGATATATCGAGGTACTGAGATGTCTGTACAACGCCGCTACAATGACTGTCCACATCCAGGACTGTAAGACGAAGGCGATCCAACTGCGCAGAGGGGTGAGACAGGGGGATGTAATATCCCCGAAACTGTTCACCAACGCGTTGGAAGACGTTTTCAAAACGCTGGATTGGACTAGGTATGGAGTCAATGTAAACGGCGAGTACATCTCACACCTTCGATTTGCCGACGATATCGTCATCATAGCAGAGTCGCTGGAACAACTCACCGAAATGCTGCGTAGCCTAGGCGAGTCTTCCCGGTGTGTCGGTCTCGGTATGAACTTGGACAAGACCAAGGTCATGTTCAATAGGCATGTCGTGCCGGGACCGATATACGTCGAGGGGAAACCTCTCGAAGTTGTTAGTGAATATACCTACCTAGGACAGATAATACAAGTCGGTAGGAACAACTTCGAGAAGGAAGCCGATCGAAGAATTCGCTTGGGATGGGCAGCATTTGGCAACCTTCGTCAGGTCCTCAAGTCGTCTATACCGCAATGTTTGAAGACGAAAGTCTTCAACCAATGCGTCTTACCTGCCATGACATACGGTGCCGAAACGTGGACACTAACTGCGGGACTAGTCCACAAATTCAAAGTCGCTCAGCGTGCTATGGAGCGAGCTATGCTCGGAGTATCTTTGAAGGATAAGATCAGAAATGAGATTATCCGGAAAAGAACCGGAGTCACCGACATAGCTTGCAAAATTAGCAGGCTGAAGTGGCAGTGGGCTGGTCACGTATGTCGTAGGACCGATGGCCGTTGGAGCAGACGAGTCCTAGAGTGGAGACCGCGAATCGGCAAGCGCAGCGTAGGGCGCCCTCCAGCCAGGTGGACCGACGACCTTAAGAAGGTGGCGGGCACCAACTGGATGCGGAAGGCGGAGGACAGGGAGCTTTGGCGCACCTTGGGAGAGGCCTATGTTCAGCAGTGGACAACGATTGGCTGTTGATTGATTGATTGATTGATATGCAAGAAAATCTAGAAGACAAAGCACAAATTAGAAATTCGGAGGAAAAAATAGAAATACTAGAAAGAAGAAGTCGTGCTACTTGTATAGAAATTAGAAATATTCCGAGTTTGAAAACCGAAAAAACGCAGGTATTACAAGATATTGTTAAATCACTTGGTGATGTGCTCAAAGTCGAGATTGACTCTCATGAAATACGAAACATCCACAGGGGATTTTCAAAAAATGAGAAATCTAAACCATTAATTGTGGAATTTTCGTCGGTAATCATTAAGGACAAAATATTGAGCTCGGAAAAACGTTTCACTAAGGACAATAATGGCGACAGACTGAACACCAAGCACCTGAGCCTCGATGGACCCCAAAAAACAGTTTTTGTGTCGGACTTCCTTACACCAAGCAAGAAAAGACTACTTCCTTGCAAGAGATTTTGCTGCAAAAAACAAGTAAAAGTTTTGCTAGGCTACTCCAGGTAATATATTGTTACGTAAGAAAGAAAATGAGCCCTCAATTCAGTTAAAAAACGAACAAGACCTCAAGCGCTTGGAAACTACATAAGCGACTCGGGCTTATTATTACTGTATTGTTTTCTCTTCGTTATTAATCTATTGTTTGTATACACATTGCACACTCACACATATACATCATCACAAAATCAGTACTCATTTTACTTTTTTAAAGCAAGAAAAGTATGAGACTAATTTAACATTTTTCATGAGTCCTCCATACTGCATCTGTAATATTCGATTTTAGTATAATGGCAGAATTAAATAATATAAATAACATTGATAACTTTGAATTAACAGACTTAAAATGTTGTGATCCGGAATATTGTAATACCTTAATTTTGAACCCTAATGCTTTTCTTAAAATATTGCAAAAGAACATCAGAAGCGTAAATAAAAACTTTGACAGCTTAAATGTCCTACTATCGAGATTCAATTTCAACATTGACATAATTATTTTACCTGAATGCTGGCTTTCTAACGTCATTAATCTCCCCAACGTTCCGGGATACACGTGTTTTAGCACTTCAGTAAACTACAATCAAAACGATGGGGTCAATGTTATTTTGAATAATAATATAGATTTTAAAGTAGAAGAATCTAACATGCAGGAGGCTAATTGCCTAACAATAAAAATAAATAAAGACACGGTGATAATTGCTATATACAGACCTCCTAGTTTACGCCTCTTAAATAATTTCAATGAATCTCTCCACAACTTGCTCATGCAGCTCTCATCATACAAAAACGTAATATTAATGGGAGACATCAATATTAATATTGCTGACTTAAATCAGGATACTTCACCCCTAGGGTGCACCACGTGGAGGTGACTGACTGACCACGTGGGTGTTGCAACGGGGTCAACCATCAATCCGATGTTTTTCCGGATTGCTTGTCGATCGCGGCTGAGACTGACGCGGCGGAAGTGTCGCGGGCCGCTCCTGGTACTTCTCTGTTTCGTGGCAAGTAGGCGGACTCCGGGGTTCTTTTGGGCCGCCGGAGAGAGAGAGAAGGAGTTGGTCTCCGGAGTCCTTTCGGGCTGCCGGAGACAGGAGGAGGAGTAGAAGGAGGAGGGAGAGGCGGGTTCGCCCAGTTTCGGTGTCGATGCTGGGTGGACAGACTTCGGTCACCGCCTTCTCAAACTCGTTTCCCCATCCAGGCACCAGCCTGTGGTGGGACCGAGGGCCTTGCCTTAACCGGCCGGGCCAAGAGGAGAAAACCTTAATAAAAAACAACCGGTGGGTCGCTCACCCAAAGCGACGGCCGCAGGCGGGATCGCGGTGGTGTGCTAACGCGTTCCCGTAACCCCGCCACCATGCGGTGAGACAGAAACGAGGAGGTTTTAGTGGGTAGGACGGTGGCCTTCTGCCCCGTGACATACCCGTCCTGGTCGTGTCCGGGCGGGAGGCGTAAATGCCTTTGTTCCTCGAAAAAAAAAAAAGGAGCCGACTAGTAACACGCTGTACATGAGAACACTAGCGGATGTAACATGGCCGCCAACAATCATGATGTCCACATGCTCTCTTATCTCACGGTCGTTGAAGGCTCCTTTCTCTATCTGTAATTCCAGGAGGAAATTCATAAAAGTTGTTGCGATTAAACATTAAATAATCTTTCTGCAAATATCTAGATGTGACAAGTTATAAACTGTTTTTAATAATGTTATTGGAATTAAGAAGAAAATTAAAATGTTTATAAGACTTATACATAAAAACAAGTCACTATATTGGTTAAATTGGATATATTTATTATATTAATATAATTATAAATTGGATATATTTATTATATTAATATAATAAATATATCCAATTTAACCAATACAGTGACTTGTTTTTATCTCGTTCTTGCATAGGAGTTTAGCATTAGATAGAGATCTTAAAAGATTTTTACAATATATATCTAAATATTTACTTGTGTGTATAAAATTATTAGCGACTTTAGAATTGAAATGTTGTGAAATAGACTTTACTATTTAGAAGTTAAAAAAAGCCGAGATGGCCCAGTGGTAAGAACCCGTGAATCTTAACCGATGATCGTGGGTTCAAACCCGGGCAAGCACCACTGAATTTTCATGTACTTAATTTGTGATTATAATTCATCTCGTGCTTTACGGTGAAGGAAAACATCGTGAGGAAACCTGCATGTGTCTAATTTCACTGAAGTTCTGCCACATGTGAATTCTACCAACCCGCATTGGAGCAGCGTGGTGGAATAAGCTCCAAACCTTCTCCTCAAAAAGAGGAGAGGAGGCCTTTAGCCCAGCAGTGGGACATTCACAGGCTGTTACGGTGTTACGGTATTTAGAAGTATTGATGTTTGTAAAATATATGTGTATCTAAATCAGATTCTTAATCTGTAATCTTTAAAATATATTTATTAAATTGTTTCTTGGTTATCCCATTTTTACTTAAATATGCCTACTAAATATTATCAAAAGGTATTTAAATTGTAAATTAATTTTATCTTTTTATTATTTTGTTTGTTTCTAAATATATATATATGCTTACAATTTTTTATGTCCTAAAGTAAACATTGAAAATTAAATTTTTTTATATAGGGCAGATAAATTTATCATCAACAAATAAAAAATTAACGAAGGTATCTAATTTAAAATAAAACACAAAAATTCAAGAGATTTTTTCGACACATTTCATGCCGTAAACTATGTACCCATACAGATTCCAAGTAGAAATTGTTTGTACAACTAAATATATATGTATAACTAATCCTCTACATTAATAGAATTTGTAATAAAGAAATGCAGTTTTGGTTCTTTTAAATATCAACAAAATAAATTTTATTTAATTTCATGCTTTTTGTTTAATTTAAGAACAAATTCTATTAAACTAGACCTATATTATTACTGAATGATTACTAACAAAAAACAAGTAGCGAGGTTTTGTACTTGTATTTCCTAATACATAAAAGTTTTTATACTATCTGTTGTAGACATATAAAATAGATGTGCTATCAGATTAAAAATTTTCAGTGATTTCAGTTATTATAATTATTGTGATTTTTTAATCGTTCGTGATACGTTAATCCCCTTTCTAATAATATAGTATAGGTTGCAGCATGACAAAAAAACCATCCATAGCCCCTTGATTAGCTCCACGGTCATATCAGCATTCTGACTCTGCCTTGTCGATTACTTTCGATCTTCAGATTTCATCATAAAAATCGGGCGAATAGCGATATATCTAGGATTGCATATTTTCTAACCGCTGTGCAACTTTAAATTTGCTTATGACGGTAAAGAACAAAATCCGTAAGTCATTACTTAAATACTTTCGAGTTTAAATGTCTGGAGTTAAAGAAATAGATGATAACAAATTATGTTTAATATTTTTAATTATAATTACTAGAAATTTATCTGGCTCAGACCCCACTCATACATAGCCTTCCGCCTGATCAAAAATATGAGGATAAATCCATAGACATATTTCGATCTAATCTATATCAAAAATATCAAATATAATTGGTAACCTTGGCTTAAAAAGTTATGAACTCAATAACTTTCCCATCAGTTTAGTCGAATTTACAAAAACGCCTGTAGTGTACACACATCTGTAATAATGTATGAATTAGTATTTTATAATTTGAATATATATAATATGTGTATCTTTGCATAAGATGAACATTACGACTACTGTTTAAAGTAAAAGGTTCTGGACACGTCGATGAAGTTCAATTGATGATAACTATGTACATTATAGAATCGGTTACGGGTTGTGATGTCTTGATTGGAAATTTTACAAAAAATAATGATATTATGTACGGTCGTATCGATAATATTCTAAAGTTTAATTATGTTGATTCATTGCATATTTTAATAAGTATTTAAAATACTTAAGATCATTATAATCCTTCATACAAAATGAAACTGAAAATTTATCGACATTAGGTAAAGCGTCATGTATAGAATTAGAAATAGAACTTACAACAATAAAACCCGTGCATACGGGAAGACTCGCCTAGGCTACGCAGCATTTCGGTGAGTTGTTCCAGCGACTCTGCTATGATGACGCTATCGTCGGCAAATCGAAGGTGTGAGATGTACTCGCCGTTTACATTGACTCCATACCTAGTCCAATCCAGCGTCTTGAAAACGTCTTCCAACGCGTTGGTGAACAGTTTCGGGGATATTATATCCCCCTGTCTCACCCCTCTGCGCAGTTGGATCGCCTTCGTCTTACAGTCCTGGATGTGGACAGTCATTGTAGCGGCGTTGTACAGACATCTCAGTACCTCGATATATCTCCAATCGATATGACATCTCTGCAATGAGTCGAGCACTGCCCAGGTTTCGATGGAGTCGAAGGCTTTCTCGTAGTCCACAAATGCCATACACAGCGGCTGATTGTACTCTTCGGTCTTCTGCACAATCTGCCGAACAGTATGGATGTGGTCCACGGTGCCGTAGCCTGATCGAAAGCCGGCTTGCTCTGGGGGCTGGAACTCGTCAAGTCGTCTGGCGAGACGGTTCGTGGCGACTCTTGAGAACAGCTTATACACGTGACTCAGGAGGGAGATTGGTCTGTAGTTTTTCAAGAGGGTTTTATCACCTTTCTTGAAAAACAGTACCACCTCACTCCCACTCCACGTTTCCGGGGTCTTGCCATGTTGGATGACGGAATTAAAGAGGCTTGCTAGCTCTTTCAGGACCGGGATCCCGCCTGCCTTAAGCAACTCTGTTGTGATTCCGTCATCTCCCGAAGCTTTGTTGTTTTTAAGCTGTTCTAGAGCCGCCCTAATCTCGCCTCGGTCAACGACCGGGAGCTCCTCGGAGTAATGGCGCATAAGAGGGGCGCGCTGGTCATCAATACTGATTCCCACGGGTTTATCCGATCTTGAAGAGAACAACTGCCTATAAAACCTCTCTACTTCTCCGACAATCTCAGGCCTAGAGGTAACGACCCCACCATTTTCAGTTTTAAGTTTAGTCAGACGCGGCTTCCCAAACTTGCGAGCGAACACTTTCGATCCCCGATTTTGCTCAATCGCAGCCTTGATGGCACGGGTATTGGAGCGTCGGAGATCGCGTCGCGTCAGCGTTTTTATTGTCGATTTAAGGCCTTATCTGACAAAAACGATGGTAGTTCTCGTCGTTTTCTCATGAGCTCGAGTGTCTCAGCAGAGAGTTTTGGTGCGTTGTCTCTTCTCTGTGGCGGAAAAAACTTGCGGGATGTGTTTTGCAGTATTTTGACCAGCGTGTCGGTTCTCTTTCCAACGCGGTGAATTGATTTTGAAGTTCTATTTGGAACTTTTCGGAGCCTTGAGCAGCTTGGAGCATGGTAGGTCGGAGAGTAGACCTCATCATTCTTGATCTTTCGGCTTTTAAGTCGATATTTAGAGTGCCTCGAACCAAGCGGTGATCACTTCCGGTATTAAGCCTGTTGATCACGGAAACATCTCTAAATATGTGCCTTTTATTCGAAATGATAAAGTCTATCTCGTTCCTTGTCACGTTATCGGGGCTTCGCCAGGTCCACCTCCTCTGAGGCTTCTTTTGAAAGAAAGAATTCATCAAAAAGAGCCCCAGCGCTTCGAGAAAGTTTATCAGCATTTGCCCCCTGTGATTTCTGCAGCCCAAGCCGTAAGGTCCGACTTTCGATTCACCGCTATCTTGTACTCCCACTTTAGCATTAAAATCTCCCATAACAACATTGTAGTGGGCCTTCGAGGTGTCGTTGAGGGCCTTTGCGATGTCCTCGTACATCGCTTCGACCACATCATCAGAGTATGTCGAAGTTGGCGCATATACCTGTACGACCTTCAGGGAGTACCTGTCGGAAAGTTTTAGGACAAGGTACGCTACCCGGTTCGACACACTACTGATTTCCACAATGCTGCTAATGAGATCCTTTTTGACTAGAAAACCGACACCACCCTGGGAGAGGTTATCACCTTCGCGGAAGTAGAGTAAGTTACCGGACTCTAGAGTTATCGTGTCCTCCCCCTGTCTTCGGACTTCAGATAACCCCAGTATATGCCAGTTTATATGACTTAACTCTACTTCTAATTCGGCGAGGTGATGGTCCAGCCTCATCGAGCGTCCATTGTACGTTGCCATGTGCAGTCGTTTTATACGGTAGCCTGCCGTGAACCGGTGATTCTTAGCACCCCCTGCCCTGCCGATACCGCGACCGCTACCTTGGTCGGGCCTAGCGGGCTTGCCGGTAACTGGGGGCCTTTTTTTTGGGCGCATCTGCCATTAAGGACGGTTTGCCCATACTCACCGCGCTGGGCAGGCGTGTTGTCGAGCGCAGTAGGGGGGTAAGATGTTTATGGGGGGGGACGCTGCTGCCCATCCCCCCTTTTCCCCGTCCCTCAGTCGCCTTTTACGACACCCACGGGATGAGATTGGGGGAGTACTATTCTAAGCCGGTACTCCACGGCAAATGTTCTGGCAAATGTCACTAAAGAAGTAATTAAATTAAGTCTAACACTTTATTTAAATAAATGTTCCTTTATTAAAAATAATATTACTTTCCTTGGATATGATATTTCCGAAAATAGAAACTTAATGCTATTCAGAATTACCCTGTTCAAAAAGTGTTCATGAATTAAGACAATTTTTAGGATTTATTAAATATTTTAGAAAAATCAATAGAATTTTTCATTAATGAATTTAAATAAATTAGTAAGCGCTTGCCCTTACTAATTTATTTAAAAGAAAGAAAGATGTAGTTCGGATACGGGTCTCTAAACAGGATCAAGCTGGTTCAGATTTAAAAAATATTTAATTAATAATACAGTGCTTAATATATTTACCTACAAATTTGTATACTGATGGCAGTCGTAATGATATAGGATGTAATTATTTGATAATAGGGAGAGACCATTCATTTTTAAAGTCGTCAAACTACAAGCGAAGAATCATATTATTTAATCGAACTAGAATATTGCCATTATTGTCGGACTATAAAAATTCAGACATTATTTACACCAGATTGCAACGCTGTTAAATATATATTAACAAAGGACGATTCCATGAATTAATCGATGGGTCCTATTTCACAAGTTTTTTTTTTAAATTAATCATAGAGCTGGTTTGCAAATGCACTTAGTAGAAATCCCGTTAAAAATGACGATGAACCAAATACAAATAGTGTGTGCACAATAATTACAGAAAGTGATTGGTTATTTTCATCTCTCTGGCGCAGATGTACAAGACCCGACCCCAGCTGAACTGGAAAGAGGGTTTGAACAAAGAAGAAGAAGAAGATTGGTTATTATCAGTGTTGTACAGTTTCAAGACTTTGATATTATTAGTATTCGCGATATTTTGCAATCAGGAGAGGCCAAGTTAAATAAAGAAATATTTAATAATAATGATTTATTAGTGAATAAGGTATATAGACTAACTGAATACGGTAGGAGATGGTTGGTACCAAAACAATGTATATGGTAAATTATTGAATTAAATCATGACAATGTTGGTCATTTTGCTCTTGGTAAAACTGTTGACAGAATACTATCTAATATCTTTATACTAGTTTCAACAAATTATAAAAAGAATTGCCTCAACTGTATTTATAAAAAAAACGTTCATGTAAAAAAAATATCTCATTTATTTCAATTCCAAAGTGTGCAAGACCTTTTCACAAACTTCATCTTGATCACTTAGTGCCGTTTGTAAAAAGTACTCACATAAAAACTATTATTAGTAATCATAGACTTTTACAAATTTTGTTTTTATATCTGCCGCTGGACAAAACTTTTAAAATATTTAGTAATCTGAAAAGACTTGCATATAATAAGGTAGCACTTTTACTTCAAAATTAAATTTACAAAATATTCCAAAAAAAAAACGAGCTATTAGACGCCACATCAGCTGTGCCACGTTCTAACGGCCAGATTGAACGCTATAACCGAACAATATTGGAAGCTTTACGTACTATGCAAATACAATCAGTATTTGCATAGTAAACAACAAATGGGATCAACATATCACAAATATACAACAAGGTATTATAACAGTACGATTAATAACACCACAGCAGTGATACCAAACGAATTTTTTTTTTAATCAATTGCGAATGGATGGCGACATTGTTATTGATGACGATGAACAGTTAACAGACGTCACGATATTGAGAGATAAAGTTGATATTAATATAGAAGAGAGCACGCAGAAACAAAAAAAATACAGGTTGGTGATCTTGTCGTTATTAGAACTTCTAGTTGTTCAAATAATGGTCAAAGCACATTGTTAATGGCACAATACAAAGATTCATTTTTATTTTTTTTATATATATTTCCGAGAGGGCAAATGACTCTACTCCACCTGATGTTAAGTGGTGGTAGTCGGGAAGAATGTTCTGCATTAGCCGCCCCCGCCCTTCCGGCCCGCAAAATGCCCATTTCTCAATCATCTATACAAGATTACTGACATGAGAGGTGCGGAAAGAAGTACAAAGCCTCATAACGCAGCAACATGTGTAGAAAATATAAAACCATGGATAAATTTGCAAAATATGACTTATTAACCAGATGTTATCGTAGGTAAAACTTAAGTATTGTAAGTATCTTATAATTTTGTATTGATTATTTAAATTGCCTTTTAAAATGTTATTATTGTTTTTACTGACGTCTAATATATTTACTGTAAACAAAACAAGACGGTGCGGTAGGGTCTCCAACTTGCAACAAATAACTGTAATGAACACTGTTGCAAGGGTAACATGGTGATACTGATCGTTACTTAGTATGATTGCTTATTTACCAGAGGTCTCTAACCGTTCCATCCGAATTTTGATGTTGCGTGAGAACACATAAAAAATAAACACTATATAAAATATAATACACAGAAGTGTCAATTTATATTTATTAGACTAATAGATCAATTAATTACCTCAGCTACGTTATTTTTGTTCACAAGCAAATACATCAAACATATACGCGTTCGAGGACAAACGCTTGAGCAGGAGGGCCGGATCTTATCGCCATCGAGTTTCCGGTCATGTTTCTAAACCAACTCAATGGATGGTAGCACCATTCTAAACCAACTCAACGTGAGTTCGCAATAGTCAAATTCAGTGACACGATGGTTGTATCTGATTCATTCGGAAAAGAGTTGTGAAACAGTGAACGCCTATTTATATTACCATAACCTGCTGTGATAATAAATTATTATAAGTAAAACTTGGTTTATATTCTACAAAGCCGTCAAACAAGCAGCCTAAGATTTTATTCTCTTATGCTTGTTACACTGGCTCACTCACCGAGACCGGGACACAGAGAGTATTGCTATTTAGTGGTAAAATAAAAGTTAATAATATTTTTTAATAACACGCAGGGCTGGCGAATGAGCCACTTGATTGTAAATGGTCATCACCGCCCATAGTAATTGGCACCGTTAGTAGTACTAATCATTCCTTACATCACCAATGCGCAACCAACCTTGGGAACAAAGATCTTATGTCCCTTGTGGCTGTAATTACACTAACTCACTCACCCTTCCAAATTTGACTTTAGAATATATGATGAAAGGGTAAACTTTCCATATTGATACTGCAATGTTTAAATAAAGTATTTATAGTTATTTAGTGTAAATATAGTGATCTAGAAAATAAATAACAGCCTGCAAATATCCTACAACTACTTTAAAGCCTCCTCTATCCTGGAGGATAATGTTTAAAACTCATTACCAATAGAGCCAAGCTGCTGCTGCTGCTGTTTGTGTAAGTATTAGGTGCCTTTGGATTATTATTAGCAAACACACAAATCGAGTTTCTATGCTAGGAATTACTTACAGGCAGATGTAACTAAGAATAAAAAAATCCCTTGCAAACATGTGAGTATGATATTAGAATTAAATATAAAAAAGTGAATATAACTATCTAAAATTGTGCCACTGTTGGGCTTAAGCTTCCTCTCCGTTTGAGGAGAAAGTTATTCAATTCAATGCGAGTTGGTAGATATACTAGTGGCAGATTTTCATCCAACGTGGGTTTGAGGAACTCTCACGATATACCCCTTCACCACCGAGTATGATAAATATAAATTAAGCTTATAGAAATTCTCTGAAGCTGCCCGGATTTGAACTCACAATCTTCAGCTCGGTAATTAACCATAAAAACACTCCTTCGTTCGAGATGTATCATCATCTGTGATATACTTTGAAAAAGTTCCATCCATTGTCATAACACGCGGATTATAAGTTTATAGTCTTGCCTTGTACTTAACGGGTTAGTATTACATTTTTAGACTATTTACTCATCGTATATTGTCCTTGGTCCAATATAACCAAAAATAAATACGGGGCGAGTTAAGTTAGGTCAATAATAAGTTTAGTATAAGGGCATTAAGCATTAAAGTTAAAAATTAAGGATTTGATCAAAATTTCTTGTGGATGACACAAATAAGCGAATTGAGTGAAAATGTTTTAATCGATTAGGTTAATTCGTAGATTACGTAATTATTAATTTTCTAACAATTCCTACCAAAATTGCGTTAGCTCAAGCTATCCTCCTACCCATCCTTAATTACGCTGACACCTGGTATCTTAACCTAAGAGAGGAGCAATTAAATAAACTCGAGCGTATTCAAAATCTTTGTATTCGGTTTATATTAGGACTCCGTAAATATGACCACATTTCTGAATTTCGCAAAAAACTCGAGTGGCTCCCAATCTTCGCAGGAATACTCATATTCTACTACTGTATACTTTTTCATCCAAATTCTCCTCGTAATTATATATTTGTTAATATTATATAATATATTAATTAATTAACTAATTAATTTACGTAATTAATGAAACAAGTCACCCCTATGTCGTGGTAGGCGACAGATGATTATTAATCAAGTGAATGTTGATTTTATGTTAATTATGTTATTAACTGAAACTAACTGAACTCGCTGCTTTGCTTGGACTTAATATCGTGACAAATATCCTTATACGATTATATTTATGACTAGCTGTGCCCGCGGTTTCGCCTGCGTATAAATTAGATAAATCACTAAGAGCAGAATTATAATATTTCTGTATATACAACATATTTAGTTTTATTTTTTGGGATATTAGTATTTGGTTTTCGCCGCACCCGGATCTAGATAAGGCATCATACAATTGGAATCATATACATGAGCAAAACTTCCCTTAAATCTAGTCCAACATACTTGAATGTCTTTCCCTGTGCTTTATTTACTGTGACTGCAAACAAAACATTCACAGGTAATTATTGATCTTTTTAAAACTAAAACATGAATCTGTTTATTTTTATAAGTGCTTTTATCAACTAACCGACTAACTGCCACCATTCCACGTAGTCACGATTTGTACTATTTTTAACTTTTGTAATTTTTATTTGTGCATATTTAAGGCTTTATTTCACTTGTCAAACTAACCGACTAAGCATAAATTTAACAAAGCCATGAAAAAAAAATATATGCGGCAACCAAACGAAATACGTACGTAACCAATAAACTTTTAACTTGCAAAGAAACCAATTGAAACCTGTTGAAATATGTCAAAACTATAAAAAGTACTAAAAACTGTCGATGGTCTTATCTTAATATCTTTCATAAGAATTAATGGCATATTTATAATAACGACTTATTATTTTAGAATAAATTTGATAATCATATAAAAGGTTATAGTGAGTAAACCTTAAAAAAAGGGATATGCTATCATAGACTTTCTTTTTAACTTTTCAAAAGAAACAATTCTGTCATACATGATAACTGAGTAATTTAACCGTTTAAGCAGCGCACGTACATTCCCCACTACATATTCCCTCATACACTTTCCTCTTTTTCTTCCCCTTTCACTTTCACTTAAAACTCACCTCTAATTCCCCTTTCAATAAATAACCAGCTCTTTTTTTTTCTGATACAATTTTTGATTTACAATTTCATTGCAATTTGTTAGTCTGTGGTGTAGTGCGCATAATTAAATATAATTCATATTAATCTTAATTTAATATGATACTATTGTATTTCATTATGTTGATAGTTTTTTTAAGTTTTTATAATATTTACAGATATTACAAAAAACTTATCAATAGTTCGTCAGTGCCGATTATTCATGACGCGTTTTCTATACTTAAAAATATAATTTATAGAATTACTTTGAAAGGTGAGTTTATAATAATCTGTTTAATAATTAATTTAATAATTTAAAGCACGATAGGGTATCCCATCGTAAATATTATTCAGAACACCACCAATATTTTTTTAGTATAAGAAAATTTTTTGGTATCTTACATATACCGGTATTTGGTATCTTATATATCTTTACCGTGCTATTAAAAAAAATGTTCTGCAATCAATCACCTACTCAAACCATGGCTTTAAGTCCTGATTTGGAAGTCAACCCGTTATTGATTAACCGAAACTGATACAAAAACTTACTAAAATGCCAAATTAAGGGAAGCCTTCATAATATAACTGTTAACGACTAATTACTTTGATTTGTAGTAGATTTTTCATTGTCTCTTTCAATTATTCTCAATTGTAATGTAGGGGGTTGAGGGGGCAATAGGGGTGTTGTCACGCGTGAGTTCCTTAAAATGAGCTCTTGCACGGTGGGTACTAACTGAGGTTTTTTTTTACTCGACAAATTAAGTGTGGACTTTTTGGGGTAGGCGATGATTTGGGGTAATTTTAGTAGGGGGTGTTTTGTGGTAAGGACTCCTTGCGCTGATTTAAATGAGTCTTCGCAAGGGGGGTTGGGATGAGGGAAAGGTTGGATTCAATGGATCCTCATCTTTCAGCCATCTTTGGTCTGCTTAACTGCTCCTCCGATGGAGTGGAGGCCTCGGGTTTCATTGTGTCTGTAGCGGTGCCCTATACGGCAATATAAGAAAACATGTGTGCCGCGTTACATAGGTTAACAGCGTAATAAATACGAAAGTCGACTATACCTACTCTTAGTTATAAGTACTAAAACTGATATGTTTGGATTTAAAAAAATTAAGGGTGGTATTCCACTCGTTATATATTCATTTGAAGATCTTAAAATTCATATAAAGACCGGCAGTCATCAATTTTGATTGCTGGTTCTTTCATTACAGGCATTTTTTTCTTTTATTACTTATAAGTAAGTGTTAATAACAAAGTCAAAGTCAAAAATCTTTATTCAATGTAGAAGCGTTACACTTGCTTATTGATTGTCATAAATCTACCACCGGTTCGGAAATAAACACCTCAGACCTGAGAAGAACCGGCGAAACTCAGCGGGTTTTTTTTATATCTTAGCCTTTACAACAAGTAATATACAACAATAGCCAAATTATATATACCTTTTTTTATTTGAAATAACCTGGAGGCGATCGTTTCATTCCCAGGGTGTGCAATCATTTAAAAAGTCATCGGATGTGTAATATCTTTCAGCACACAAGCGTTCCTTAACGATTCTTTTAAATTTCACAATTGAATATTTTTGAACGTTTTCTGGGATCCTGTTGTAAAAGGGAATATTAGGTCCTTACATATGAAATTAGCATTTTGTCGTACTGTCTGGAAACCCAGCCAAATCCTGCCCTAAGCGAAAATTGACTCAGAAAAAGATACTTATGAGTGATTGGTGGACTAGCGCCGGTATCGTTCACTACAGCTTTCTTAAATCTGCAGCAATTGCAAACCATGAAGAAAGAACTAGCTGCTAAACAACCGAGATTGGTCAATCGCTCTAGCCCACTGCTGCTTTAAGACAACGCAAGACCACACACTGCACAACAAACAACCACTAAGTTAGATGAGCTACAATTGGAATGTCTGCGACATTCACCGTACTCCCTGGACCTTGCTGCAACAGATTACCATTTTTTCCGGAATTTGGACAACTTCTTACAAGAAAAAAAATTCAACTCCGATGCGGCAGTCCAAACCGCCTTCAAAGAGTTTTGATTCTCGCCCCCATGGTTTTTTTAGTAAAGGGATCAATGAACTACCTATGAGATGGCAAAAGTGCATAGATAACAACGGTACATACTTTGATTAATTAAATATTTTTACAAAAAAAATATTTAATTAATCAACTTTGTATTCCTCCCGTACAAAACGCCAATTTCATATGTACTAACCCTGTGTAATCTGGTAATAGTGGTTGTAAGTTTATACTTGTTCCTGGTATTAACACTATGTACGTCACAATTTCTAGGAAAATCTTTTAAGTTTTTGCGTACATACATAACATTATCAAATATATATTGAGAAGCGACAGTCATTATTTTAATTTCTTTAAATTTACATCTTAATGAATCTTTTCTTCTCCCAGAGTAGAATGCCATAAGACATTATACTGTGAAAATAACTAAAATACACTAGGCGAGCCGTATCTACATCAGTCAACATTCTAATTGTTTTTACTGCAAAAGCTGCAGAGCTGAGTCTATTTGCCAATTTATTAATATGAGGGCTCCATTGAAGCTTAGAATCTATGGTGATACCAAGAAGTTCTGTTGCTTCTACAGCATCCAAAACTTCCCCATTTAAAAGTACATTCGTTTTTACAAATTTCACGTTGGGAATAGTAAATTTAATACATTTTTTTCTTTTTATTGTTTAACGACAACTTGTATGTATCAAAATCTACTAACATTTGATTCAGTATTAATTTTTCAAAAATCTTGCGAAGCGTTGGTAGTAAAAAGATGGGTCTATAATTTTTGGGGTCTGAAGTACTACCAGATTTGAAAATAGGAATTACCTTATTATGTTTCTTTAGGTCAGGAAACACGCCACTAAGAATGCAAATATTAAATATAATAACAAGATAAGGTGCAATTACATCAATAATCGATTTAACTACCTTAACAGAGATACCCCACAGATCGGCCATTTTCTTAACATCCAATAAATTGAAAGTTCTTATTATATCTTTAACACTTACAGTACTAAAGTTAAAGCAAATGTTACATTTAGTAACATTGTTTTTAGTAACGATTCAGCGACGGCAGGAGTGGAAATGAGTGATTTGATTGTCGAATTTGAATGTCAGAAAAAAACATTTTTCAAAAAGAGGTCAGAATCAATTAATTGAAAAATTATAATAAAATGATAAAAAAATAGTAGATAATTTATGTACAAAATATAATGATATCCCATCAAAAACATAAATACGAAATGAGAGTCAAGTTCAATATTATGATATATGACATGGTTGTTGACTTCAACGACAAAAGAAGTTAGATCTAAATGGGTGCCAAGTTCAATTATTTATAACAACGTAAAATATTTTAATAATAAACATGTATATATATAAAATAAACAGGGGACGCCCAGCTGATTTGAGGTAAACAACGATGTTTATCAAAATAATTCATAATCAAATAAAACCATCGTGTATCGTTATAAAAACATCATAATATAATCTCTTAATTACAACTGTGTGATTTCGAAGAGGTAATTGGCTATTGTGGTACCTTTATCTAATAAAATAATCCATTCACACCACATACAACATAAATTATAATCATGATTTTTCTGTCTTATTTTTAAACCTGTCAGATTGTAATATATAATATTAGATATAACACGATTAAACAATAATAATCAATATTTTGAATCTGGCACAAGAAAATTGAAATATAACTTGAGATCTAGTTCATACATATATCAAATTTTAAACATGAAATTTCTTTTGACATTAGTTACCATTATTACTTACCATTATTAAATATTTAATTAAACTTATTGTAAGAAATAATTTAAAATTAAAATAATTTTTATATTTTTATATGGTATTATATATGTGGTATGGTATATTTATGGTTTATATTTTTATATGGTGTTACAGCTGAGCTTCTGAAGGCGGGTGGTACACCGATCCTCAGGGCTCTTCAGAGGCTTTTTAACTCCGTCATAGCCAAAGGTCAAACGCCAAAGGCATGGCACAGAAGTGGGTGGTGCTTTTCTTTAAGAAGGGTGATAAAACCCTTTTGAAGAATTACAGACCCATCTCACTGCTGAGCCATGTTTACAAGTTTTCGAGAGTCATTACGAATCGTCTCGAGCAAAGGTTTGACGACTTCCAGCCACCCGAACAAGCCGGATTCCGGAAAGGCTTTAGCACCATAGACCACATACATACGCTGCGGCAAGTTATACAGAAGACTGAGGAGTATAACCAGCCACTTTGCTTAGCGTTTGTGGACTATGAGAAAGCCTTTGATTCGATCGAAACCTGGGCCGTGCTGAATTCTCTTCAAAGGTGCCAAATTGATTATCGGTATATCAGGGTGTTAAAGTGCTTGTACGAGAACGCCACCATGTCGATCCGACTCCAGGATCAGAACTCGAAACCTATCCAACTGCAGAAAGGTGTAAGACAGGGAGACGTGATACCTCCGAAACTGTTTACCGCTGCATTGGAAGATGTTTTCAAGCTTCTGGACTGGAACGGACTTGGCATCAATATCAACGGCGAGTACATCACTCATCTTCGATTTGCCGATGACATTGTAATTATGGCTGAGACCTTGGAAGACCTCGGCACTATGCTCGATGACCTCAGCAGGGTTTGCCAACAAGTGGGTCTAAAAATTAACCTGGACAAGACGAAAATCATGTCGAACATCCATGTTGCACCTACTCAAGTCAAGGTTGGAAATTCTGCACTCGAAGCTGTAGACAACTATGTCTACCTAGGTCAGACCATCCAACTAGGTAGGTCCAACTTCGAGAAAGAGGTCAATTGTCGAATTCAACTCGGCTGGGCAGCGTTCGGGAAGCTACACGATATCTTCTCATCCGAAATACCGCTGTGTCTCAAGTCGAAAGTCTTCGACCAGTGTGTGTTGCTAATGATGACTTATGGATCAGAGAAGTGGTCGCTTACAATGGGAAGACGCAGCGTGGGCAGGCCCCCTACAAGGTGGACCGACGACTTAGAACGAGTCGCGGGAAGCCGTTGGATGCGGGCAGCGCAAGACCTGCCAACGTGGAAATCCTTGGGGAAGGCCTTTGTCCAGCAGTGGTCTTTCGGCTGATATGATGATGATTTTTATATTATTTATATGTTGTGTTTAAATAATTCTTTTATTTAATTATATTTTTTTATAGATATCTACTGGTAAATTACTAATTTTCACTAATTATCATTAAGCGATTCAAAGTTTGAAACCAAATAATCTCATATCATATGTGTCATCTATTTTATACGTCACATTGGCAGAATATTTTGCGCTCGAATAGCGTAGATACACGCCAGAAAAGAGAGAAAAAAATATATCAAATCTAATGAGATATTATACTTCATAATTAAATAAATAATTATTAATTCACCTTTTAATTAAAAAAATAGGCCCGGTTTGCCGTTGTCTTATTATAAATTTAAATCTTATGTTAAAAAAATGAATAAGACGAACCACTAAATAAATGCAAGTTTTTGCGCTAAAATAGCGTAGATACACCCCAGAAAAGAGAGAAAATAATAAATAAATACATGAATTTAGTATTAATTGACATTATGCTATTATTGATAGTAATTTAATTCTAGTGAATTCACATATTATGTTCATAATTTAATTTGTGTTTGTGTGTTAATTGCCAGTTTTTTCGGTAGAAACTACGTTTCGTGTAAATGGTATTTTTAATTTAATTAACCTTTATAAAATGTCGATTAAAACGTGTTTGTAAGAGCCTTTTTTTTTTTTTTTTCGGGGAGGAAAGGCATTTACGCCTGCCGCCCGGTCCGGGGGGACCGGGACGGGTATGTGGGACTCACGGGGCAGAGGGCCACCGTCCTACCCACTAAAACCTCCCCGGATTTCCGTCTCTCCGCAAGGCGGCGGGGTCACGGGAACGTTGTGACTTACAACCGCAACCCCGCCAGCGGTCGTCGCCATAAGGCGACCCATCTCGAGAGCGCGCCAGGATGTTAGGGCGCGCCTCCCTCCTCTCTGTGCCTCCGTCCTGTTACGTGACGGACTCCCCCCCGAGTCCGCCACTGGAGGCTGGGCGTCAGGGCTTGAAGCCCCGCGGCGGATCAACAGACTGGCTCCGCTGCCAACCACACCTTAACTCTGCGGCAGCGTCCGGCCTGCGAAGGCACGTCGCCGTCGAAGAGGTCTCCTTCTTCGTTGCGGGAGCGAGTCCACGTCGTCCTCCCGCTCCCGTTCTGCCTCCTCCTTTTGCGACATGACGCATGCGCTGAACCGTGACACTGCCGCCCAGATCTCTTCGCTTCCGGCCATCTTCTCGACGACGGCCGGAAGCGACAGGTCCCCACCTACAGCCGTGGATAGGACCACGCGAGGCTCCGCCCAAGCCGGGCACTCTACGCGCGTGTGTTCCGCCGTATCCACGGCTCCTCCGCCACAATGGTGGCACTCCACCGTCGGCTCCCTACCGACCACCTCACACAGGTACCGGCCGAAAGATAGATAGTCTTTATTTGGATCACACCACATGAGTAAAAATAAGAAGATAAAAAAGAAATGACAAAAGTAACACAGAGTTTAAGTTAATTTATGTCGTAGAAAAAAATAAATAAAAAATTAACTAACTTACAAAAATATTTACAAAAATATTTTGCATCTAATTTTATTTAATCTATATCTATTAAATATAATTGGTTGCAAAATGGGAATTGTATTATTATGGAAACACAAAGAAAAGAGAAAAAAAAAAAAATTAACAAAAATTAACTGTAAAGTGGTGTGGCATCCAAAATGGACAACCTCTCAGTTGAAGCTGGCATAATATTAACCCAGCACTGATTTTCAGAGGCCTCCATGTGACAGTGACGGACGGCCATGTAAACGTGACAAAGAGTAATATCAAATATTAAAGTGGTAGATTGTTACGTATAAACAAGTTATTGAATTACAAGTTAATAAAACTTAAAACTAATGTCGTTATCTGAAATACATATACGATTATAAAAAAATAGGAGATTAAATCCGATATACAAATTAAAAAGTTGACATTTAGGCGGTATTTTTGAAAATTAATATGACTCCGACTCAAACTCAGCGATCAACGCCATGGGAAGTAATGGCGGCCAATGCTATTAAGAAACAACACGGCGAATGAGCATTCTGAGAAGCGAGAATAGGTAAGTACTTAAGACTTAATCTTTGTTTTTGCTTTACATAAATATATTACGTTATTTGTGTTTACAGATTAACCATGTAATTTACATAGATAATATCAATCTCATACATATCAATAAAATTGGAGTGTCTGTTTTTAATACCGAAATAACCGCTTATTACTACATGCATATGAATATATATACGGTACATACACCGAAATAACATTTTTTACAATTTTTGTCTGTCTGTCTGTCTGTCTGTCTGTCTGTTTGTTCCGGCTAATCTCTGAAATGGCTGGACCTATTTTGATGGGACTTTTATTGGCAGGTAGCTGATCTAATAAGGAGTAACTTAGGCTACTTTTATTTTAGAAAAAAAAATGATAATCTATACATATAAATAAAATTGGAGTGTCTGTTTTTAATATCGAAATAACCGCTTTTTACTACACGCATATGAATATATATACGGTACATACACCGAAATATTTTTTTTACAATTTTTGTCTGTCTGTTTGTCTGTCTGTCTGTCTGTTTGTTGGCTATTGGCTGGCCTAATGGCTGGACCGATTTTGACGGGACTTTTATTGGCAGGTAGCTGATGTAATAAGGAATAACTAAGGCTGCTTTTATTTTAGAAAAAAATGATAATAAAAATAATTAACTTTTTTGTTAAATTCTACGCGGACGAAGTCGCGGGTACAGCTAGTAATAAAATATATTTATGCCCAAATTTCTGTTGTTTTAGAGACGGCGATAATGGTATTCCTAAAACCTACAGTGGAGGCAGACACTCCGCAACCAATATGACATGAACAATCTGCATGAATCAAATTGGCCATGCAATTATAGGTACATTTTTAATTAAATAATTATATCGTCAATCATGTTTCTTTCAATTTTGTATACTATGAATTATTTATTATCAATATACACGAATATGTGAATGAGAAAGTTAAAGTTCAGTCTGTAGGTTAAATAAATATAACTTATATCTTAGTCTAAACGTATGCAATGATTTTAGGTTACGAAGTGGGGGCGGCAGATTGTTCCAACATTTGGTCGCGGCGTATTTGAAGCTTCCACGAAAGGCTGCAGTACGATGTGGGTGCACAAGCAGCAAATAGGAATTCGCCCTGGTGGAGTGAGTTGTATTTACGGCCGATGACCACAAAAGCTTATCATAGAGATATCCTGGTGATTTGGATTTTATGACTCCGAATAAAAGTAAAGCGAAATGCAATTGTCCGCGGTAGTCAGTCCTTAAAGATTTGGCTTCATTAATGTAAGGCGTTACTTGAGCACGTGGCGGAATGTTAAAACAATAACGAGCGCAGGCATTCTGTACTTTTTGAATGGCCGTTTTTGAGCGAGCAAGCATTCGTGGCCCTATCACTGTATCGGCATAATTTAATTTTGACAGCACCAGTGACTCACACAGTGTAAGACGTAATTCGTTTGATAGAGACTCTCGTACACGGTACAGTAATTTTAAACGGTAAAAACAGTTACGAACGGTATCATTTACTTGTTTTTCAAAACGCAAGTTTTCGTCCATAATGACGCCTAGATTTTTAGCTTCGGTGACTCTTTCAATAATTTCATCGTTTATAGATATAATAGGGCTATAACTAGATAATTGTTTAATTTGTTTGTTTGTGCCAAATATCATATATTTAGTCTTCCTCGCATTTAAAACTAGGGTGTGGGATTGTGACCATGCAAATATTCTATTTAAATCATCATTTAAGTTTTTAACGGCAGCCTCTAGGTTCGACAAGTGAAATGATGTATAAACTTGTAAATCGTCCGCATAAACATGACAATCACTATTTATAATACAACTCGTTACGTCCGCCGTATATAATATAAACAATAAAGGCCCTAAGATTGAGCCTTGGGGCAAGCCTCGTGTTACTGGACGACACGGAGAACATGCTATAGTGCCATCTTCACCTATTAATTTCACTGATTGTCTTCTATAAGTTAAATAACTTGCAAACCAATCTATAGCGGTTTTATCAAAACCATAGTACGCCAGTTTTGCAACAAGTAAAGAGATATTTATAGTTTCAAACGCTCGAGAGTAATCTAACAAAACCAGCAGGGTAACTTTACCGGAGTCCTGGGCACTAAGTATGTCATCTACAACCGTGGTGAGTGCGGTAGTAGTACTACGATGCTTTCTAAAGCCAGATTGAACATCAGGTAGGATATTATTGTTTTCTAGAAATTCAGATAGTTGGATGTAGACTACTTTTTCCAGTACTTTAGATAAACATGGGAGTATGCTGATAGGACGCAAATCAGACAATGAAACTGGATTATTCAATTTTGGTATAGGTTTAATAAGAGCCTCCCTCCATAGGTCAGGAAAGAATATACTAGACTGAATAGATTTATTGATAATTTTTGTTATAGCAGGGAGGGAGGAAGAAAGTGTCATCAAAATCATATCCAAAGAGATTCCGTCCTTACCGATAGCGTTCGATTTGAGCTTATGGATAATTTTTGACACAGTATCTTCATTAACGGTTTTTAGGTGGAAGGTTTCTGTACAGAATTTTGATGAAGAATACTTTTGAATAATTTGCGGGGAGACATAATCATTACCAGGAATATTTAGAAAATGATTGTTTATAACCTAAGGATCGTTAAGATGACTAGGTAAGATTAGATCCGACTCAGGTTTTACCTCAAGGTGGTTTTTAAAATGTTTCCACATGACTTTAGAGTTTTTTAAATTACAATTAATGTATGAGTTAAAGTAGGCATTTCTTTCATTTGCAATTGCATCATCTACAAATCTACAATCTACAAATTTTTTCATTTTTTATAATTTTCTCTATTGGCCTCGCTCTCATCTATACGCAATTTGCAATGAGCTTCATCGCGACATTTCATCATACGTTTAATAGCAAAAGTAATCCAAGGGTAATGATTATGTCTTATATATATGGTTTTAAGGGGAGCTAAGGTGTCAAAAATATGCATTATGTTAGTTGTAAAATGAGAAACGAGAAAATCTATACAATAATCGGGATTAGAATATGTATGCCAGTCATTGCATTCCAGTCCAACAGGACCTTAAGCTGGTCTATGTTTATATCTCTAATAGGTCTTAATAGCTTTTTCCTCGGGCGAATTTTTTCTTTCACAATATTAAGCTCAAATGAAAGGAAAGAATGACTACTCAGACTATTTACATAATCGACATTAACCTTAATATGGTTTATATTTGAACAGACAAGGTCAATCAACGTTTCGCTATGGCTAGTAAAATGTGTCGGCTCGGAAACGTGTTGTATTAAGCTAAAATAATCCAAAAAGTTGTTAAAAAGGATTGAGTGATTGTCTTGCTTATTCAGGAGATTAATGTTGAAATCACCCAATAAAATAATATAATCATAAAGGGGCAAAGACGCAATCGATTCGATTAAAGCATCTAGGAATTCTTGCACGTTTAACCATGGTGGTCTATAAGCTGTACCAATTATAATAGTTTTATTACTATGCCGAGTCCTAAGCCACATCTGTTCAACCCTAGATTCAATTGGATATTTGAGAATCTGTGTAGACAGCCCTCGTCTGATATAAAATCCTACACCGCCGCCACGCGAACGTATTGTTTCCGGTCTGGGTATATGACACAGACGGTAACCCGCGACCTTCGGTGCGCGCCCCTCCTCTCCACCCCGAAGTCATGTCTCGTTAAGAGCCAAAATGTCAACGTTGTGTCGTTCTAAGGCAACTAATAATTCTTCGTGGTGTGTACTAAGTGAACCAGGGTTTAAAAATCCAATTTTAATATTTTTTACGCCCCCCATTTATAGTGTACTATAACAGTAAATGCATTGGAAGATAAGTACCATTGAAAACACCCATATATGCTTATAAAATTAGGCTTACACATATATAAACATGATGTATACGTGATTGTTCTCGTATATGCACATATACTTATATATAAAGTTCCTAATATTAAAGATTTTAAAATTATTAGAAAAACGTAATTAGATGGCTTTAAAGATATGTTAAAATAATTTATTTCTATGTATATCACATGGGAGCTTTTGAATGTCACACCACTTTTTGTAATAAAACTATAATAATGCAAATTGCCATAAATATTTAAAATTACAAAAGGTAAAATGTTTTTCATCATATCACTACTAGACTTAAAAATAATTAAATATAATAATTTACAGTAATACAGTAATAAAAACTTTTCATTAGAGTATCGATACAGAGCTTTGAAGCAAACAACATAGTATCTATAATAAAAATAACTTAGAATAAAGAAACTCTTAAAATTCAAATTTAGCTGTCTCCAAAAATTTTTTTGATGTCACCCTCTCCTAGTACTCGGTGCACTGGGGCATCAAAGGTACGTCTAACATAAATGCGCCCGCCCTTCGTCCAAATGTATTTCCAACCTTTATTCCGGCCTTCTTCTTTGGCTTTGAAAAATATGAATTTATTTAATTTCGTAAGGCGCTCATTGACGTAGAAACGGCGCGGCTCTCCGTCTATAACGCTCGAGGAGTCGGCGCCTCGTCGTACACGCGCCGCTCGTAACATATCATCGCGCAATGCGCGCCGCGTCAACCGTACAGTGATAGGACGCGGGCGCGGCTGCTCGCCGCTACTCAAAGTATCGCGACGCGGACCCGATCGCTGCGCGCTCACAATGTCGACGTCCTGAAGATTAACGCCTATTTTCTTGGCCACCAGCGTGACAATTTGAATCACATTTTCTCCGGACTTTTCTGCCAAGCCTGATATCTCCAGATCATTAGAGAAGCATTCTTGCTCCCGGTCATTAAGCTCAGAACGAAGTTGAGTAACTACTTCATGAGAGATATCGTCCCGGTTCAGGCTGCTACCTGCTTTCTGCGGCTCCAATGAAGATAAACGCTCCTCAATAATGTCCACGCGATTATTAAATTCTGTGATACAGGAATTTAATTTGGCTAGCTCGAGTCTAAAAGATGTCATCTCTCCAGAGACCATGGCTAATTCGGCTCTTAACAATTTTATTTCTCGGACCAGAGAGGATTCATCGGACGAATTTGCGTTATGTTCCTCATCATTTCTTTCAGCGTTAGCAAGGGAGGAAGAAGCCGACAAACATTTAATGGAACCATTGTTTTTGCAACTACGACACATCCATTTTTGGGGGATGCGAGATTCCGGGCTGAGATTTACGCAAGCCCTATGGAACATTGATGGACATTTCGTACACTTAGCGCCATCTGACGCAGACAGGAATTTACCACAATGATGACATTTATTTGCCATAATGTCGTATTGATTACATATAATAGTTCTCGAGATGACTACTAGGTGGCACTATAAATTAAGTCTCTTGTGTCTTAATAATTATATTTTGTACAACTATTGTGTAATTTGTTTATTTTCACTAAATATGAATATTAATAAAAATGAAACCTGTATATAAAAGTTGTGTATCCAGATTATAAAACACACACTGTTTCACTATTTTTATAGTTCAATTATTTATATTTAGTTATTGCTTTATTAGGAGGGTAAACACAAACGAACAGCTGATTGTGATACAGAGTTTTTGCTTCAAAACACTACTTCACTGTAATTTATCACTTTAAATTTATTTGAATACTATAAACTGATACTGAAGTAATCTAGTAATACGGATTGATTATACCGGAAACTACTAAAATATTTTATTATCAACAAAAAAACTAGGAGTCGAATCAGCTGACACCGCCGTTCGTGACGTCACTGATACGTGGGTGGGCCGTGCTTGCGCTCGACCCACTTCCTAAGCACCGGCCGAATGGCCGCAACGAGGTCCCGGCTAGCACCCGGGACACCCAGTCTCTCCGACCACTCGGCGAATACCCTCTCGCGGGCCTCCTCTCGCCACGTCCGAACCTCACGTGGGTGGGGCCGGTTCTCCTCCGCTCTCAGTAACGCCTTGATCCGCCAATAAACCCTCGAGTTAGCCTCGGCCTCGAGGTCCCATGGCGGGCTTCCGGCGAGCAGGCACGCCGCGATGTACGACACCGTGCGGTACGCCCGAGCCGCTCTGAGCGCCATCGCTCGCTGCGGACGTCGCAGCGAGGCGACGTTACGGGCGCTCAGAGCGTCCGCCCATTGTTTGTAAGAGCCTTAGTTAAGCTTATCTTGACTTATATTTTTATACCTGCGGAAGTTCTGGTCCATAAATGAATTTGAAACTTTTGGATAATTTTTTTTTGAAAAACGTTCTTTTATCTCTTAAGTCAAAACACCTGAAAATAATTAAAAAATCTATATAAGCCAGTATTATATAACAAAATTGTATGTTTTTTCAGATTTGTTTAAACGTTTCCGGATAATTGGAGAACTTACAAATGATAGAGATGGAGTTACTAAGTTTTTCTTCGGCCCTCTGGCGATACATGGTAATTATATAAAATCAAATCTTTATCTGAGAAGAAGTCAAAGCTGAGTGCTATGGATTTAAATGTAATTTTTTGTTCATTGTTACAGTTGTTTCTTCATCAGAAGATGCGTCTACTGTTTTATCAGTTTGCATGGATAAAGTGTTCGTCTATTCCATGGTTGAACCATATCTTGGCCGTGAACTGATAGCTGCACCCGGTAAGGAAAATATAAGTTGTTTACCATTGGTATATAAAAAAAAGCCCAAGACATTTTGCCAAAAGTAGTAAATATTGTAAACAAATTATTCGAGTAATGTATAAGATATAAGTGAATTATATAACCATGATGTCCAGTGGCTGTAACATGGGATCTTAACGGAATATTGCGAGAAACCGTGCATGTGTCAGATGAAAGTCTGCCATGTGTGTATCCACTTATAGAGAGTGGTAGAGTAGTGTGGTGGATTAAGCTCTAAAAATTCTCCTCAAAGGAAAAGGAGGCACTGTAGTTGTATTTTTTTTAAATAAAAAAAAATTAGCCGGTCGCGCAAATGGGCCACTTAATGGTAAGTGGTCACCACCGCCCAAAGACTGCCGCCGTAAGAAATGTTAACCATTCCGTTGTCATCGCGCCACCTATCTGTAACTAAGATGTTAAGCCTATTGCCGATTGGCGCTAGAATAATAATAATAATACCCTAGGACATTTTTTACACACGGCCATCTGATCCCAAATTAAGCTTGTACAGAGCTTGTACTGTGGAAACCAGACAACTGATATACTACTTATACTATTTTTCTTATGTAAATACATACTTATATAAATAATTACACCCAGAATCACGACAAATAGACATGTTCATGCACACAAATATCTGTCTTGGGTGGGAATCGAACCCACAACCTTCGGCGTGAAAGGCAAGCATCCATCAACCACGCCAATCGGCTCGTCAAAATCATCAAAGCTCATCAAAGTCGAATGTGTGATGAACCCCTGAAGCCCTGCCCACTGAGTAAATTATTCCAAGATTACTTACAATTTTACAGTTTCTGTTTGGAAGATCAACCGACGTCTTATCGACCATGCTTTCAAACAAAGTGTATTAGATGGATACATCGAAGTTTTTAACAAACAATCTGAACGCTTAGTCGCTGCGATGGCTGAGAAAGTTAACAAGGAATTCAACTTTACAGAAATTATATCAAAAAAATTGTTAGAGACCGTTTGTCGTAAGTCAAAAAATATCTAGTTATTTAATCGTATATTGCCTACGTATTCCTTAAAGGCTGGCAACACACCTACAACCCCTCTGGAGTTGCAGGTGTCCATGGGCGGTGGTAGTCACTTTCCATCAGGTGAGCCTCATGCCCATTTGCCCCCTCTTACATTATTATACATAATTATATTAAAGATTGTTAATTTACAGAAACAATGATGGGTATTGATGTTAATAATAAAGATGTAATCACTGAAAATTACGTAAAGGCCATCAACAGGGTACTACAAATATTAGTCGCAAGGTTCACGCGTCCTTGGCTTATGATTGATTTTATTTTGTACTGGACTTCTTTAAAGAAAGAACAAGACGAATGCTTGAAACTAATATGGAATTTATCAGACCAAGTAAGCTTAGTATTAATTTAGATGGCCATAAAACAAACACAGTGGTCACCACCACCTGTAGATTGGCGCCGTAAGAAATATTAACCATCGCTAACATCGCTAATGCGCCACCCACTTAGGGAACAAACATGTTATGCCCCTTGTGCCTGTGGTTACTGGCGCGCTCTCTTAAATATTGCTATTCAAATATGTCGTAAAAGCGCTAATAGTCAATTGTACTGGTATCACTCGACGAAGATGCAAATTCTACTGAAGCTATAAAGCTTATCTCATGATTACGATAGATTGACATGTTGCATTACCTATCATTTTTTACCAAAAGCTACGCTTAGATGATAATAAATTACCCCGAATATGTGCAAAATGTTCTTTATATTTTACAGTTAGTTAAATTGCGGAAATCAGAACACATTAAGAGACTAAAGAATAAAGAAAATATCCACGAAAAAGGTAGTTATTATTTTTAATTACCAACAAATAAAATTATTAAAAGAGATATTTTATTTTTAACCATAATTGTTAATTTTTTTAATTACATTATAATATTTAATTGTATATCCGTAGAATAATATTCGAGATATGTTTTTATACATATACTACAGTGTTTTTATACATTATAATTTTTATTATTATTTTGTTTTTATAATTAAATAATTATAAAAACAAAATAATAATAAAAAATAATCAGAAAACAGAATACAAAACAGCTTAGATATTTTAATCGAAAATACCGTTACTGAAGATAACCAAATACTATCGGATCTGCAAATAAGACAAATTATTGATAATCTCCTAATCGCTGGTTTCGACACGATGTCATCGCAAATATTGTTTATGCTTATAAATATAGGAAGCCATCCTGATGTTCAAAAGAAAATTTATGAAGAGTGAGTAATATATATTCCAAATAAATTTTATCAAAATCGACTACGGTAATAAAATGTTTATGACCATATGATTATTATTACTTATGATTATTATTACTAATATTATAAATGCCAAAGTAAAGTAGTGATAAATATCGGATTAAGTTTTAAGCCCTAAAGACACTCACAAGCAATTGAATAATATATTATCAATTTATTGTATTTAGATAACTGTTGTTGCATTTTTACTATTTATTACAAGGCTAATCGCTAATTATACCATTTTTATTTACTTTTGTAGAATAATCAGTGTAATGGGTGACAAAGACAGACTGACATCCAAAAATGATTTATCCAGATTTACCTATTTGGAAGCAGTTTTAAAAGAATCGATACGTTTGTATCCGATTGGACCGCTGGTAGCCAGGAAGTCTACCACTAATATACAATTGAGTAAGTATTTAATATGACCACCAATGGTAAATAGCATTTGAAAATGAACAGTAGTTAAGTATGGAACATTGTGTCGTCTAGCCAGCTAATTAATCCCTAACATAGATATCCAATATAAAGCAACTTGTATTATCATAAGGAGGAATAAGCTCCAAACCTTCTCCTCAAAAAAGGAGAGGAGGCCTTAGCCCAGTAGTGGGGCATTCACAGGCTATTACTTACTTACAAATTTATTTATTAATTAAAAAAACTACAACTAACATACATAAACAATACGAATTTAATAGATATTACTTAAATTAATACTAATAGAAATGTAGCCAAAGAGAACACAACATGCATCAGAATGCTGTCGATATCATTAATTAAAATTAATTAATTAAACTAAAACAACTCAATTATTTATCACATTGAGGTAATATAATAAAAATAATAATTGATAAATTATTGTTATGCGAAACAATTGACATTATCTAATTCGAGATACGGTGATTGAATATAAATATGTATAAAAATATATATTAACTTTAGTGTGTTCAATTTTTTCGTATAATTATTTAAAAAAAAAATTCAGCTAATTACGTATTGCCCGCCGGTTGTAATATATTAGTTCATCTTTGGGCGGTGAACAGAAACAAAAACTATTGGGGACCTGATGCTGACGACTTCCGACCAGAACGTTGGTTCGATGACTCCGTACCATCACACCCAGCGGCTTTCGCTAGTTTTTCATTGGGACGAAGAAATTGTATTAGTGAGAAAGCTCTTGTTGAATACCACTTTCATTAAATTATATATTACCAAGCCGCGATGGTTCCGTGGAAAGCCCGTCCGAGCACCTGTTATTTCATGTGCTTAATTTGTGTTTATAATTCGTCTCGTGCTCTCCAATAAACGAGAGCATCGTGAGGAAACCTGTATGTGTTGATCGAAAATATGCCACGTATATAACTACCACACTGAAAAAGCGTGCTGGAATTATCACGAAACCTCAATAGGAAGACATCCTGCCTTAGCTCAGCAGTGAAACATTTACGTTACATTACTTTTACGCAAATAAACTGGCAGAGACACTACTTTCAAGACGTTGCTTGATTAATTCCATATTTTCTTTCACCAGGTAAATCATATGGGATGTTGTTAATGAAGATAGTTGTGGCAAATATCGTTAGGAAGTTTACGATAAGCGCTGATGAAAAGAAACTTGAACTTGAGTATGCGATATTGTTAAAGCCGTCCAGTGGAAATTTGATAAAAATTAAGCCAAGATAAAAAAAATATAAATCAACATTGAAAGAAGTTGCCACAACTGTTCTGTACAACATAACGAATAAACAAAGAGTATGGAGTATTATATTATATGTCATCACATTTTTTCTGTTTAGAAAATAAAACGGACTATCACTACAAATATATTTTTTTCTATAATTAAGTCATAATAGCTAATCGTCTCGGCTTTGCACGGGTAGATAATAAGAAGAATGTTTAATTTTGAATAGGATTTGCGTAAAATCCGTTCTTAGTAAGCGTCCACGTTGGGGAAGGAGTAACTGAGACAAATTTCAAGTCAATCGGGCGGATATTTTAGACATATCTTGTGAATACCACCCGTATTTCGCTTATATATATATATAATATATATATAGATAGTTCTTGGGAGTTATGAATTTTAAACTTCATCAAATTCATAAAAACCATTTTTATATAATAATAATAATTTCTTTATTCAAATTAACAGAGATTTAATTTAAAAAACAGACTTATATAGTATAACAATTATATTTTCCTAAAATTTGCCCTCACCAAATTCTTTTTATTTGTTCCTTCTTTCAATACTAATATGGTAACCCGACACAGGTTTCAGCATAACGTCTATTTTAACTTCTAATTTCGTATGATCTCCTTTGAGTCTGTAGTGTCGGAATAAATGCGCCAACGACGTCTTCATGGACATAAAAGCGTATGTTTTTCCTGAAAAATAAATAAAATGCTTACATACAATATTACACGATATATTAAATCTCGGGTTTCCTAGAATAGTGAAGTCATTTAGAGGTTGCTATATAGCGTCGTGACGTCACTGAAATGAGACTATATTTTTAAAAACCGTATGTTCAAAAATCGGTAATAAGTTTTTCATTCGCGTAACACGATAAGAGATATAAGGCAGTCGTCTTTTTAAGTTCGTGATTTAGCATTGTCTATGTGATGTTGCTACATTGCTATTCTAAAAAACCTATAGCCTGCCTCATGACTTCCAGCGTAGTGACTAGCTTAAAATGCCGCCGATCCCATGGGCCCCGGTCCAAAACTTGGGCGAGCGCGGTTGTGGTGGATCGTCCTATCGGATTATACGAGTGAAAGACTATAAAGTGCACCTGTGTTTGCACATAGACTTGCTCACTAAAATCCTGTGCAGTTAGTTAGTTTCGTTTAAAAATGGACACCATGGCTGAAATCGGCTAGGATAACATTATCATCACCGTCTAGGAAACCAAAGCTTTATTTCTAGAAAATAATTACCTATACAAATTCTTCTTCCCATTCCAAATCCAGCAAACGCAGTGGGGCATTCCGGTAAAGTAGCAGGGTCCAGCCATCTTTCGGGCTTGAATTCTTCCGCATCTGGCCCCCACATAGGGTGACGATGTACACCATAGACAAACATAAAGCAAGTACGACCCCTGGTCAAGGTGCAGTTACCTGTTACATAAAATGTGTTATTAAAGACAAAGTTTATATTTACGTTATAATATATTTGAACTAATATAACTAGTAAAGGCTTGTATGTTATAGCCTTGGATATCTCGCTAGTATTCCCAACATGGTATTCAGTGGACTAAAAATAAGTACTTTTGGCCTACTAATATGCCTTTTATCATTCCTCAATCTCTCATGTCTTTTTATAGTTGTGACAGTGTTATAAAACTATGTCTACTTAATATTGTTTTGTAATTATAAGGTCCTCCAGGCCTATTTCGGCCACGGCGGCCAATCTCAAAAGAGATTAGCCAATTGCGCAGGACATATTATAATGCATAAATGTATGCGCAAACACAGGTACACTTCTTATTTCTTAACTCTCATAATCAGTCAGTTTGTTATTATACTTACGTAGTTTAACATCTCTGTCTAAACGTCTCGCTGTGACCGGCACTATTGGGTAAATACGCATTGTTTCTTTCAATACAGCCTCCAAGTAACATAACTGCGAGAGATCATGCTTCGTTACGTCTCTGTCGTCATCCCCAAAAACATGATGTAACCTGAAGTGGCAAAATCCATTGTGATATGAAATATAGTTTACCATTTGATAAAAAATATACGGATGATAGAAATGTTTGCAATTATTATTTCTCGATTTTCATGTAACATAATATATAAAATGTAATTGTAAATAAATAATGTATAAGAGAAGCTACTGAATCTTGTCAAGAGTCGGTAATATCTAAACGGTGCGCTATTGATTTAAAAATGAAAAATTATAGCTAAAAAGGTGCTTAAAAGTCTACTTTAAGTCTAATTGAAATTTGGATCTGTTGTCATAAATCTATACACTAGAAAATCTACTGGTGTCGTCATTAGTCAAGAAATTTACGTACTCTTCAAAAATCCTTTCTTGAACCTTGGGATAAGAACCGACCAATAACATGCTGTACATGAGAACACTAGCGGATGTATCATGGCCGCCAACAATCATGGTGTCCACATGCTCTCTTATCTCACGGTCGTTGAAGGCTCCTTTCTCTATCGATAATTCCAGGAGAAGATCCATAAAAGGCTTGAATTTGGGACCTGGAATATGGAATATATATTTAAACATAAGCCACAAAAAATTGCATTGTCCAACCAATCAATTTAAAGTATTGCAGCTGATAATCTCGAAAATAAAGGCGTCGACACGATTGGTTGATCAGCTCACTTAATTTTATATCTTATCTCACGCAATAAATGCATCCAAATATATAATAGAATTCGCATACAATTGTTAAAATAAGAGTGATATTGCATTGTATGTGATAGTACAATGCAATAGTAATAGTAATAGTTTTTCTATTACGTCCACTAAGTACAGAGCAGAGCTAATTTCATGAGTGAAAAGACAAAAACGATCCTTTTTTTTTTTAAATGAGTAAATGAGGCTAACCTTGCGTTGTTTCCTCCTTTTTATTTCTATTCTCTAAATAATCAGCCTTTCGTTTTTGCAGAACCTGTTGAAATGAAATATTTGATTATAACTCATCAAGCTGCTATTGCTTATTAAAAATTAAACATAACCTAATTTTCTATGCATAATATGCTTTTTATATATGTCGATATTTTAAAGTGAAACTTCAAAGTTAATATTTGAGAGCAATGTCGGATTATGTAACGTCTGAAAGCAACGGTTTTCATGCATTCACTTCTGCCACCTGTAATTGTTTGCATGTGCCTTTTATGTTTTTTTTTTATAATTATAAATTGACTTTGATTTTCGACTTTGATTATTCTTTTTTTAATTTTAAAAGAAATTTAATAATAAATAGATGATAATGATATTACGTTACTAACCGTATAAGACATGTTATGTAAGATTTTCAAATATTCGTCTTGTTTTTTTCTCAATGATGACCAGCTATAAATGAAATGGCTGTGTAGCCAGAACTTCTGAAACCTATCTACGAGTAGATTGAACATCTGTTCCGCGGCCGTCACGTATTTACTATTCAGCACGCTCTTCTCATTGAAATCCACTCCTAAAGCAGTTACTGAAAATAAAATAAAAAACTACAAGGTGATCCTTTACGGATAAATATAATAAGTAACGTTATTTATTTTTATTATATTAAGGATTAAGTTAGCCATGTTAACTTAAGTGGACAATAGACAGTATAAATGGTAGCATAAATCACTTCTCACAAAGCATTGGCTTTGTAAGCCGTACCCGTTATAACAAATAGTATTGCTATTTAGTAGAATATGTGATGAGACGGTGATAGCTACCCAGATGAACTTGCACGAAGTCCTACCACAAGTGATTTTTTTTTCTTTATTCAATAAGTATAATACTTTTACTACACCTATTGACAGTCAAAAAATCTACCACTGATTGGGAAAGGAACATCACAGACCTAAGAAGAGCCGGCGGAGACCTCACCGGTTATTTCTTAACTTATTCATACACCCTTTTACGTTTACAATATTAGTAGAATAATTGTAATTAAAAGTTATAAAATGACTTACAACATATAGTTTCCAAAGCGTTGTGTCTCGTGTAGACCCAGTGGTCAAACGATCCTTTCCCGATTTCAACCTCTAAATCTTTCACGAGACGACGTGATTGTTTGTTGAAAACATCCATAAACCCGTCAAGAACGATCTGACTGAACGCTGGATTGAGTAATCTGCGATGAACTTTCCATATTGAAACTGCAATGTTAAAACAAAGTATTTATAGTAATTTAGTTTAAATATAGTGAAGACTTTTAAGAACTCGATATTTTTTTTAAACGTTTTTTATTTATATTGTTAAAAACGTTTTATATATGATGAAATAGATTCAAAACTTAACCTAACTTACTGATTATGAAAACAATAATATTTAAAAGCTTTTATTTTGTATATTGAAATCCAATAAGTCCATTAATTCGCAAAAATTAAGGAAACTTACCCGTTCCAGTTACCAGACCCTCTCCAAGCCAAGGTTTTGCGAAGTCATAGAATCCATCCTTTTGTAAGCAGGTATTAGCTACCGTTAAGAAATCATCAGGGTCTGTTATCACTGTGAAATACAAAGAATAGTTTGAAAATGTCAATCTAAAAAGTAAATAACAGTGCCTATTGCTAGTTTAAAGCCTCAAACCATTATACATTTTAAATATTTAGTTTAGTATTCAATAGCACTTGATCGCTGATAGCACGGCTGGTGTAAGATATTAAAATTGAAGTGCCTTTAGATTATTAATAGCAAACATACTATCTAGCTTATTGCTATTCATGTACTTATAATCAGATGTAACTAAGAATAAAAAAATCCTTAACAAAAATATGAGTATGACATTAGAATTCAAACTAAAAAAGTAAAAGTAACTGCCTGAAATTTTATTGCTGGGCTCAGGCTTCCTCTCCGTTAGAGGAGAAGGTTAGGAGCTTATTCCACCACACTGCTTCAATGCGAGTTGTTGGATATACATGTGGCAGGTTTCCAATCAACATGCACGATATATACAAATTAAGCATATGTGAATTTTTCACTGAAGCTCGCATTTGAACCAACAATCTTCGGCTCAGTAATTAATCATATTAACACTCCTTTGCTCGATAACTGTCACCTTCGATATACTTTGAAATTTCCATCCTATTTTCATAACGCGTGGATTATACATCAAAGTCTTGCCTGGTACTTAACGAGTTAATGTTATATTTTTAGACTGTTTACTCACCGTATATTGTCCTTGGTCCAATATAAGCAGAAATCACTCCTCCAACTTCTAGACTTTTGTAGGATAGATCTTTAACCATCGCCCACAATTCTGTAATAGTAAATTTGATTAATAAACGAGCAAAACTTGCGGCTATGCCAGCGTGGAATTAAGCTTATGACAAAATATCTTAAATATTTCAAAATCTGCTATTTTAGCGTACATAATGCCTATGTAAATTAAACATGATACAAAATATTTTCATTATAATTTAGCCGTACTACTAAACTAAAATAAAAAAATGTTATTTTGGTAACTCGAAAATATTAATTTAAAACCATTAATTAATTGATATACCAATACTCGACTTATATATATAAGTCGAGATGGCCCAGTGGTAAGAACGCGTGAATCTTAACCGATGAACGTGGGTTCAAACCCGGGCAAGCACCTCTGAATTTACATGTGCTTAATTTCTGTTTATAATTCATCTCGTGCTTTTCGGTGAAGGAAAACATCGTGAGGAAACCTGCATGTGTCTAATTTCATCGAAATTCTGCCACATGTGTATTCTACCAACCCGCACTTTAGCAGCGTGGTGGAATAAGCTCCAAACCTTCTCCTCAAAAAAGGGAGAGGAGGCCTTAGCCCAGCAGTGGGACATTTACAGGCTGTTTTAATTAATTGATTGGTAATTTTGAAATCACAGACAGAATCTTCCATTTTATTTATTTGTATATCATCTTAAAAGATTTATTGGTAGTCGATTTTAATTTTGATAAGTATAAATTAATATTTATATCAATATTCAAAAAGTTTTTTTTTGTGAAAAATCATTTTTAGAGGAACGATCTATTTACTACTACTAAATACCTACAAAATACCTATCCAATTACAAAATTAGAGACTAATTGCTAGGACCGTTTTCAAGATACACGAAATATATATACGTACATGAATACACATTTAATATAATGAGATATTGGTGTGTATGTATGTTTGTTATTTTTTATTTGTACAACAAGCGTTCCCTGCACTTTTAAACGTTGGCTAATAGGGGTACTTTTAGCATTAAATCCTACTTTCGTAGAAAATATATTTTGTGTTGTATACAGACTATACAATAAATAAATAAGTATATAAATATTAATCGGTACTCACTAGTGCTGTCTCCAATCAATGTATGTGCGTGGCCAATTACGGGTAGACCACCAGGGATTGCTGGTGGCTCATTTTTGTTAGTATTCCTCAGATACCACGCCCACAAACCGAAGACCACGCAAATTAATACCACCATCAACATAGTTCAGCTTAAAATGTAAACATATTAGTAATTTATTTAAAAGTAAGGAAAACGCTGACGCGTAGGTGATAGGAATTATAATGGTAAATTATAACATTTCAGCACACTTCTCTTATCTAGAATAGAATAGATTATCTGTGGAATCGATTTCCTTAGCATTTTTCGCCATTATAATTTATTTTGGCATTTCTCAGTAAGGAATTCAGCATAGCATACAATATATTATAAGATACGAATTCAAATTAAAACGAAATAAAATTCGAATTATTTGCGTTTTCACACCAGTTAACGATGATACGCTAATATTCTGCGTATATCGTTTAAATATGATATTTATTGTATTCGTATATCACTTTCAGGCGATATTACGCAATACTTCTACGACGAGTTTTGAACCAAGCCATTGGTTTAGAATATCGGTTTTGTTTGTGACAACAAAACCACATACTTATAAATAAATAACCTCTTTACATTCGAAGTTAAGTAAAGTAAAGTGAGGTTATTTTGAGTGCCCATAATGTATAGCATAGATAAAAAAAACACATCTGTATTTTTTTCTCTGTGTGCAATAAAGAAAATAAATAATACGCAAATAAAATAGATACTTGGACTTTATATAACTCGATTTCGAAGCAGGTTATACTTCGTGTAACATATAATTTTACAATGTATTTCTGCCATCATCGGATCAGGATCAGCTAGCAATTAGCCATGACCACCCGTACAATACAACTACTAATTAGTAAACTAAACCAACTCCTTTATAATATAAATTTGTGTAATAATAAATAATAATGATATAATTATTTTTAAATTTGGGTGAATACTGTAATTATATTGTTTTAATAATTGCGTTGCTTCTATATTTCAAAACATTGTTAGTCGCACAGTAATGAGTCGCTGAAAACTTGATGCGTGTGAAGATAAAAACATTACCTGTGTATATATACGATATTTAAATGTTAATTTGATTCATCGTAGTTCTTTTAATTTCGATTGCAATATAAATAGTATAAAAACAATATTAACTCGATCTTTATTGTATCCTAGTAGAGCTATTAACAGTTACCACTTAAAAGGATATAGAGAAGTAATCAAGTTACAATTTCTTTTTTTTCTAATGGGGACGTAAAGGCAATCTCTTTTAAGGCATTATACTATAGTATGATAAGTTATAAACAAATGTTAGCATATACATATATCTTTTATAATGAAATATATGTTGTAATATTTCAAATATTTATGGATGATAACTATTTCTATTTAAGTTATTGTTTGCACATAATATATTAAAAAAAAAATATATTAAATAAAAAATCGAGAAATTTTCACGTATTATACATAAACAAGATAATCACACAGTTAAATAATCTTCACCTTGTTAAATAATTTTCATTTGAAAAATATTCACTCAACTATTTTTTCACTTTCACTTAGGAATCGAGTGCAGTTCGCGTAATGAAATAACACAGGATCCGAGTCTATTCGGCCGTAGCTCTTTATACTAGGGCTTTGCGATATGCAACAGGATGTTTTCACATTGACTGTTCGAAAAGAAACACAAAATTAAAACAACAATCTCTTACAAAAAATAGCAGAATCGCGGCGTGACATTTTATTAATTTCTTAGAGATTTATGTAAAATTACTATTTTTATTAATGAATACTTTCAATTATGATTTTTTTTCATATTTTTACCGTCCACTGCTGGACGAAAGCCTCCCCCATAGAAACCATCCTAATCTTGGGCAGTCCGCAGTCAATTATGATAGAACAATACAGTTAGTTCTATAATAATAATGCTTGCAAATACGACTAGAAGCGAACAATATTAAAAAATAAATTTTATTGCTACATCAGTAGTAACCAAAAAGTAAGTAAAAGCAAATAGAAAGCTTACATACTATTTAATTCTACTTACCTGGTACATACGTAAAAAAATATATTAGACTTAAAATAATTTATCATATTTATTTTTACATATTTATGACATCCTTAATAGTTTTAAATCATATTGACTTTAAATTTGCATTAAAATTATTGTTCATTAAGTGTGAACCGTCCTTAGGCCCTTTACGACATACAATATACATACATATACATACAATATACATGTAGCGCCTGTAGTTCTCACTGAAGCAGTTAAATTCAATATTTCTATATGTATGTTGTCATTTCCGTTTATTTACTCACAAAGCGACCTGATTTTGTTCATTATTAATAATATATAACATTTACGTTCCCACTAGGTATATTTAAATAATATTCATAAATTTAAGTATCGTTTATTCTTGTTTGTGAATGTTATTTCGCATTATGGTACTAAGATTATAAATAAAGTAAGTTTGCATGTATGTAAAGGTCACGTTCTTAACTCAATAATGAAACACATGATAGGTCGACTAAATTATCAATTCTTTAATAGCACAAAGGATATATTTATTGTTTATTTTTATTTCTAGGCGACATCACATTCGACATTTTAGGATCTTATTGTAATTTTTTTACAAAATAGATAACGACGAGTCGGTTAGAACGAGCAAATAGACCTATGGTAAGGTAAGTGGTCATTATTGCCCATAGACATTGGCGCTGTAGGAAATATTAACAATTACTTACATCGCCAATGCGCCACCAATAGTGGGAACTAAGATGTTATGTCCCTTGTGCCTGGAATTACACTGACTCACTCACCCTTCAAACCGGAACACAATAATCCTAAGTATTGCTGTATGGCGGTAGAATATCTGATCAGTGAGTGTTATCTACCCAGACTGCTATTGAATTTACAATTCCAATTTCCTTTTGATGTAACTTTTTAAAATTCGAAACTGCTGTTGACCCAGCAGCAATACAAATCGATTTTCCTTAATTACTTATAAGCAAATAATGCAAATTATGCATTTCTACTAAATAAATAATAATTAATTACTTACTGTTACAGCATACGACCTTTAACTCAACAATTCGTGCCAATGTATCAATGAAATGTTACGCATGGACACACATCCTTGCTATTCATATCGCAATCGATTCAATATCGAAATAATATTGTATGTTGTATTATAATTGTAACACTTTTATAATTATTTGAAAAAATGTAATATATAAATAACAATAAATTTATAAGAATTGTTTAACATTATAATTCTTTTTATTATAAACATTCATCTTATTTATTGTGTCGTTATTCACGAAAATGTTTTAAAGTAAAACAGTTTTAAAATAATTTCTATTTTTATTGTCCGTTTCATTATTCACAATTTTTTATAATATTACTGTAAAATAATAATGAAATAAAAGATAACATTAGAATTAACAATGCAATGGAGTTATATTTAAAAATACACAAAATTACGTGTATTAAAAATGTTTGTATAATTTAATTTGAATAACCATCTTGTATATTAATTTAATAAATATGACATAATTCAATTATTATTTGACCTTCTTAGTTTGGATAAGTAATAGTCGCATTGAATAACATATCTATAAGGAGATATGGAGGTATATTATATATAATGCACTTTAAAATTTGAAAAAACGTTGTTCCTTTATTAATTATTATATATCCATCTCCGAAACGGTGGTAATTTTTTTTTTACTATCAATAAGTGATGTTATTGCTTCTATATTCAATAAATTAATTTAAATTTGAATCAAAATGTCAAACTATAATATTGTATATATTATGAGTCAACGCAGAAGCGTTATAAGGCACACTCGTGTCACTTTAAAATTGTTCCTATTAAACCGATAGTTGATATAAAAATTACACAATGCTAATGCTTCCTTTAACGCACAATCGAGATATATTTTATGCTACACAGGTCAATTAAAGTTGAGAAAAAAAAACTTAACAACATTTTGAAACGAATGTAAAAAAATAAAAAATAAATAAAAAAATTAAAATTGAAAGAACAAGATGCCACACATTAATATTAATTGAAAAAAGAATGTTATTTCAACTTGATTCAAAGTAACACGATACAGTCAACTCGAATCGCTTTCGATTTATTTCATCGACAATAAATCGCCACTTGTTTCAAAAAAGTTTCTAAGCTAATTCTAATTTACACATTCAAAAATGTAAAATGCACAGGTTATATATATTGTATTCCTAATGCCGCTGCGTGTGCGATAACAGCCTCAGCAGCTTGTCTCGTCTCGAGATGAGATCTGGCTGCGTCATACCAAGATGACGCCGCGGCTCTTGATGCACCCTCTAGAGAATTCACGTATCGAATCGCCGCCGCTAAGTTACCTCGTTCCATCCAGAACCTTTAAAAATAAGTTGCAAATAATTAAAATGACGTCCTGCTAAACAATTTCCGCCACGGTTTTTTTTTTTTTTTTATAGAATAGGAAGGTGGACGAGCATATGGGCCACCTGATGGTAAGTGGTCACCAAACGCTCTTAGACATTGGCATTGTAAGAAATGTCAACCATCGCTTATAGCCAATGCGCCACCAACCTTGGGAACTAAGATTTTATGTCCCTTGTGCCTGTAATTACACTGGCTCACTCACCCTTCAAACCGGAACACAACAATATCAAGTATTGCTGTTTTGCGGTAGAATATCTGATGAGTGGGTGGTACCTACCCAGACGAGCTTGCACAAAGCCCTACCACCAGTGCAATCTCAAGTGAGATTAGCCAACTGCGCGGTACATATTATTGTGCACAAGTGTGAAACACAGAAGCACTCTCAATTCCCTTACCCTCATAATCCAATGGGACGGCAATCTCACATGACTGGAAAGAGTTCAGGCGGAGGACCAACGGCTTTACGTGCTTCTCGAGGCACGGGAGTGTACTCACATCCAACGTCCACACTCCGGGGTGCTACTAAAGATCTTCGACAGAAGAACCCAATAACTTTTTCTTTTTAGGCCCGACATGGAATTAGAATCTAAACCACGGGATCTGCGGCCTTATTATATCTAGCCACTAGACCAGCAAGGAACTACAATTAATATGAAAGACCATTTACCGGTGGTACATCACGCTGGTTACTCGCTAATGAATTAACCGCCAAACAGTAATACACTAAGGACAGTGATAACGAATAATTGTACGTATATAAAAATTCCGAGTGTATTGGGCCAATATCCAATACTTTTTGGCGATTAATGAGAACCCCCCCCCCCCCCAAAAAAAAACAAAAATAACAATTTAAGATACTCCATCAATTAATTTTATTTAAAATAACAAACAAACATCGTAACTAACGATTGTTACTAAAAATACTCGATATAAAATTATACCTTGCCCTTTGCAACAAATCGAAAGTGTCCAAATCTGTAAAGGGTCCCTCTGGCATTTTGTCTACCTCTTGCTGTGGAATACCGGATAGCTGGAACAAATCCAATACTAAACTTGCAAGCTAACACAAAAAATCCTTGTCCCAAAAATCTATCACATACAAATCGAAATATCCCTATTAATTTCAATGCAATTTGGTATATGGACAATTTATGAAATAACTTCAATTGATTTTTTTTTATAAAATAGGAAGGCGGACGAGCATATGGGCCACCTTATGGTAAGTGGTCACCAACGCCCATACACATTGACATTGTAAGAAATGTTAACCATCGCTAACAACACCAATGCGCCACCAACCTTGGGAACTAAAATGTTATGTCCCTTGTGCCTGTAATTACACTGGCTCACTCACCCTTCAAACCGGAACACAAAAATAACAAGTACTGCTGTTTTGCGGTAGAATATCTGATGAGTGGGTGGTACCTACCCAGACGAGCTTGCACAAAGCTCTACCACCAGTAAACAAATACATATAGAAAAAACTCTAATAACAAAGAAAGAAAACCCAGTGTTAATCAATCGATTATATTAAATTAATAATTTATATAATACAATGATTATGTACTCATATCGCTGGAAGGGAGAAAACAGAATGTATTTATGTTCACGAATAAATTATATGGTTATACAACGCATAAAATATATAATCATGTATATTAGTTAATCAAATGTATGATCAAATGGATCCGAGTAAAATATATATTTTTAATAAGATTAATAATGTTAATCAAATTCTTAAAAAATGTAAAAGCAGATTACATTTTTCAAGATGAGTAAGTGATACCTTCATAAACAATAACGTTGACTGCAACCAAGACAGGAAATAAACTGGCAATCGCGCTCCATCTTGTTCGACGAGTGCAACTTTCAACGCAATTTTTTCCATCTATTTACAATATTTTGTCGATAAAAATAATATAAAAATCATAGGTAGATAATCTTGCGGTTGAACAGAAAGCGATATCACAACAAACTCGAAACTGAACGCATTAAACGATCGTGAAATGTAATAAGTTGTACGCGATATTGACTATAATAATTATAACAACAAAAGGATTGTAATAAGTTGACACAAGGGACATAAAATCTTAGTTCCCAAGGTTGGTGGCGCATCGGCTATGTAAGCGATGGTTGACATTTCTTACAATGCCAATGTCTAAGGGCGTTTGGTTACTACTTACCATCAGGTGGCCCATATGCTCGTCCGCCTTCCTATTCTATAAAAAAAAAACACGTATCAAAATAACGTATCATTGTCAGTCAGGTTACGTCATTTCACGATCGCGAGTTCTTACAAAACAGCACGGTAGAAAACCTTTCGTATATTTCTCCACACTTTAAGACTTAACGTATTTAATAATTCTCTATTACTAGTTGTATTATTATCATCTTGTTTTGTGTTTACACAATAATTTGTCTTCTTCTATCGAATACAAAATAGTTGATGACAGAAAGAGAGAAATTGGTGTTAAACAATTCATCATTATACAAGGTTAATTAATGAACCTGAAAATGCCATTCATTTAACTAAAACCAGATGTGTTCTCGAACACCAATTAATGAAGTCATTGAAACATTTCACAATTGACAACATTTAAGGAAATAATAAAAAAAAAATAGTTTAAGTTCTTATATTTTCTATGTCTGTAGGCTGTTATGATCACTTCCTATAAGTTGGTATATTTGCTTTTATTAAGAATATCTTACGCTTTAGTAGCTCTTAAAATTAAGAAAGAAAAAACATTACAAAATTTGCTAGAATATTTTTTTATCTATATTTATTGATTCATAATTTTTTTATTATCTAACATCTAACTTATTCACTGAATAGTTATTTTCACTGTTCAATTTATAATACTTTAGTAAATTAAATGTAAATCAAAGTCATATCTCTTATACCTGATGATATTTCGCTCTTAACACACTCTCAGGTACCAGACCATTTTCTCTAACTGACTCCGGTACAGATTTTAATACAGTATTTACTAATTCATCTCCAACTCCTATAAAGGCAACATAAATATTAGGAACAACGCTCAAGACCTATGAGAGTGGACTAGAGTTATTTTTCACCATAATGTGTATATAAGTGTGTAAGTGTGTCTATAAGCTATATATATTCACTGGTGGTAGAGCTTTGTGCAAGCTCGTCTGGGTAGGTAACACCCACTCGTCAGATATTCTACAGCAAAACAACAGTACTTGTTATTGTTGTGTTCCGGTTTTAAGGGTGAGTGAGCCAGTGTAATTACAGGCACAAGGGACATAACATCTTAGTTCCCAAGGTTGATGGCGCATTGGTGATGTAAGCGATGGTTAACATTTCTTACATGCCAATGTCTATGGGCGTTGGTGACCACTTACCATCAGGTGGCCCATATGCTCCTCCGCCTTCCTATTCTATAAAAAAAAATAAGCGATGCGTTTTTCTGTTTTATCTGAAATTCCGCATTAAATATTAAGGTACTTAATTATTCGAACACTTTCGAATAAAAGAAACAAGAAAACAGACTGAAACATTTTCAGAGTTTACGGAAAAATTACGGCAAATTAAATTCAACGTCGATTGCGTTGACTTCAACATACGTCGACATTAATACACTTAAATCGCTTTCTAAATTCTGGCGAACCAGGCTTAGACGCTTCACAGGCATAAGCCTAACAAACATCACACCACCATCACACCACAATCCATCCTAAAATGTGTGTCAGTTTTAAACATGTTTTCTAATAAAATTTCTCTCACCTGCTGCTTTTTCAATAGCATTCAACTCTTTATTTACATTAACGCATGGCACCCCTTTTTTAGTAGCAGCTAATAAAGATGATCCCGCAATCCATAGGTCTTGTGAACGTTTTGTCTCACCCTCGACTTTTAACCTAGCTGAAAAATAAGCAAACTTGTTGACTCCACTAACAACATCGTATCATAGGCTTTAAGGACCATTAGGTATACAAATTCGTTCGTTGTACCTTATATGCGTTGGCCTTAATATTTTTCAACATGTAGAAAGATCAATTTGCTTCATTTTATTATCTCAAAATTATAATAAAACTTTAATTTTGTCAGATATGCTTATTACGTCACCCATAGATCGCATCCCATTTATATCCAATTTATATATTAATTGGCAAAGAAAAGCCGGGTATTAGCCTAACCCTGGGTAAAACCCAAGATTACACTCATGATTTACAACCATTAAATATATATCACACCAACGTAACAGTTATACGAGCACATGATACTAATAAAATGAAATACCATTAAGTTTATCCTCGACGACTTTCAATTTTTCTGCCATTTCGCTTAGTTGCTTTGCGAACATTTTCTTTTCATATGCAACTTTTTCAGAGACGAGTTTATTTAGTTTTGATGTCACCTAAATTATTTAAAAGAACAATTTATATACAAATAAAAATACGCTAAATAACCGACAGATATAAGATACACAGAAAATTGTTAGTTGAAAATTAAACGGAAGAACGTACGTGGTATAGTGGTACCTAACCAGCTAGGCGTAATAACCCACCAGTGCCACGTACCAAACCCGACAAAACACCGGTATAAGTTAATCAAGTATGTTAACAAGATAATAATTTATCACATAGATTTAAATTATTATATATAGGCCTCTGCATCTTTGACAGATGATTTTTTTTTACAATTAATAGGCCAGCGTTTGACCGTTGACTTGCCTGATGTTAAGCATCGACACGGATGTACATAAGATGTATGTAAGTGTATGTGGTTTACATAATATGTAGCACGCTTGCCTATAAGAAACCTGTTTACTCTGGATTTGAAGACACCAACATTGTACCTATCAGGAAATACGGCAAGCAGCATCGCGAAGGCACTTGCGTTCATGACTGAAGAGACCAATGCCAGAGAGGATCCTTCGGCCGCACTCCCGACAAGTGTATGCGCCCAGACGGGCGGGGGTTTGAAGCCCGCTCATGACGCATAGTGCGTTTTTCTTTTTTTTTTAAACTATTATAAGTTAAGAAATTATGGATATAGAAACCTCATCTTCTTTTTGTTTTAATTTAACGTCCATCGTTTCTTGGTGTCGCTCCAGTTGCATCTTCAATGAATCCTTTAGTAATTTATCGTTTGCAAGTTTTTGATCGTTTTGCTAAAATAAAGCAAAAACATTAACAGTGTGAAAATAAACTGAGCTCTTTAATTAAAAATAACCTAGATGTCCTATTGTAGGACATAGTCGAGTTCAAAACACTCTCGAAAAAAGATCTCCAATAGGACTTTGAGTAACAATCATTAAAACACATTAATTACTAACAAACTTTCACATTGAATATTATTTTTGTAAAATCACAAGAAATGATAAAAAAGCAAAAACTATAAAAATAATAAGGCACAGTTGAGAAAAAAGTCAAGCAAGTCAAGTCTTATTTCTAAAAGATCAATCTCCTCGACTGAACCAATGGAAGACATTTCATAACATTCTTCCTTATATATAACCATTATATATATCATTATGTAAGAACGCGTGAATCTAAACTGATGAACGTGGTTCAAACCCGGGCAAGCACCTCTGAATTTTCATGTGCTTAATTTCTGTTTATAGTTCATCTCGTGCTTTTCGGTGAAGGAAAACATCGTGTGGAAACCTGCATGTGTCTAACTTCATCGAAATTCTGCTACATGTGTATTCCACCGACCCGCATTGGAGCAGCGTGGTGGAATAAGCTCCAAACCTTCTCCTCAAAAAGGGAGAGGAGCCCAGCAGTGAGACATTTACAGGCTGTTACTTACTTACTTACTTACTATATATATCCATTCATTGACCAAAACTTTCAGCCCTGTATTATACTACAAAATCACATAATTTAAACGTACTCGTTTTTTAAATTCGTTGTCCATCTCGGCTCTTTTCTGTTTTAGAACCGTTTGCATCATTGTTTCTCTATTTTTCCTTTCCTTATCGCCTTGAGGTAAAGCTGAATGAATTGATATATTCAAATATATTTTATTACTATTAACGGTAATTGAAAAGGGTGGTAGTTTTTCTCGCTACTATTTCAAACCGAAAAGCCGAGATGACCTAGTGGTTAGAACGCGTGAATCTTAACCGATGATAGTAGATTTTGAATTTTCATGTGGTTGATTTGTGTTTGTAATTCATCTCATGCTTGACGGTGAAGGAAAACATTGTGAGAAAACCTGCATGCGTCTAATTTCATTGAAATTATGCCACATGTGTATTCTACCAACCCGCATTGGAGCAGCATGTTGAAATAAGCTCCAAACCTTCTTCTCAAAAGGGAAAGGAGGCTTTAGTCCAGCAGTGGGATATTAACGGGCTGTTACTGTACTGTTACTGTATTTGAGACAGTCATAAATTGTATAATTTTATAAATTATCAATCTTTTATATAAATAGATTGATATTAATTGTAGGAATTTCTCCTGATCGAATTTCGGCAACGGTGGCCAATCTTACGGACTAGCAAAGTGTGAAGGAGATATTATGACATGTATAATAACATTACTGTATTATCTATTCCTCACTTACATAAAAAGACAATTCATAATTTCATAAACAGCAATACTTAGTATTGGATGTGTACCGGTGAGTGTGCCAGTGTAACAACGTGTAACAGTGTCCCTGTTACACGTTGTTACACGTTGTTAGTTCTCGAAGCGAGATTGAAAATGTAAGATTACGGTTATATATTTTCTAGCGCCAATGTCTATGGGCGATGGTGCACATTAACTATATTTTATATTAATTATTATTACTATATTTTATATTATTTAAAAACAAACGGGACGGCAATCTGATATAAAAATAGTTCAAGGGCAGGACTAAGAAATTTAAATTTATTTTAGACCCAGCATTATAACTGTCAACAAACTACTAAGGTAGTTCGCAAAATCTGTGAGAATTTCTTGACAAAAAACTCAATCACTTTTTTAAGACCATTCCGGGAATTAAAACCTATCTCCAGACTAGTTTAAGCATTTTATAATAAAGAAAATATCACAAAAACTTACTTTCAAACGCCCGACCAACTCTATCGGTCATTCCAACCACGACTTCTTTTAATTCCGCCTTCAATCGTTGTGTCTGAAATCAAACACCACAATTTTAAAACCGATTGAAAACATATATTTGTCGTGGAAAAACAATATTTTTAATTAAAAGTAGCTGAATTGACTATAGTAGTAACGGGTAAACGCGGTGACTTCTTTCGTTGTTGAAGTCACGTGGACAGAGTCGTGTTGGGGAGTGGGGTGACTGTTTATAAAAACACTTGCATTCGAGAAATGGAAGACTTGCGTTTAAGAAACCGACCAGTCTACACCTCCAAGGCGAAACTGTCGGCTTACCTATTTAGTACCTAATTATACTTGTGTATTGTGATCTGTAACAATAAATCCTTGTTATACCTACGTTAAGTTATTATTGATACAATATCGTGATGGACCCCGTACCACCGAATTTAGAAGAAGACAGCTCTATCGCTCAGCCACCGCTGCCGACGACATATTGAAAAACTAGATACGTTAGAAACGAAAAAAAAACGAAATGACAATTTATTGGAATAAATTATATAAAAGATAGCAGTATGACCTTGTAATTGTCATTTAAGTGAGTAATGTCAGCTGACGAACACAACAGCTGAAAAACACTATACACAATAACACACATAGTATATTGATATACAGTTGAATTACAATTTTTTTTATAGAGTAGGAAGGCGGACAAGCATATGGGCCACCTGATGGTAAGTGGTTACCAACGCCCATAGACATTGGATATATATATATAGACAATCTTGTACAGTGATAGATAAGGGTTAAAGCGAAACTTAAATTAACGTTAAATTACAATTAATTTAAATTATTATATCATGTGGATTTTTTTTATATAATAGGAAGGCGGACGAGCAAATGTGCCACCTGATGGTAAGTGGTCACCAACGCCCATAGACATTGGCATTGTTAGAAATGTTAACCATCGCTTACATCACCAATGCGCCACCATCCTTAAGAACTAAGATGTTATGTCCCTTGTGCCTGTAATTACACTGGCTCTCTCGCCCTTCAAACCGGAACACAACAATACCAAGTACTGCTGTTTTGCGGTATAGAATATCTGATGAGTGGCTGGTACCTACCCAGACGAGATTGCACAACCAGCAGCTCTACCACCAGTAAAAAGGATTGATAACCTGAAAAATGTAGCAGGAACCGAGTACCGACGGCAATTCCACACATGAGTTAACGGGCTTTACTAAGATTCTACTAAGAATTTGTCGACGGAAAAATCGAAAAACATTTTGATTAGCGACCCTGGACTTCGCGATCTTTAAGTGTCCAGCTCTCTTTGGTGAAACGTAAATACGTCATGAGATGATATTCAATCGTGATCTGCGACTTTATAATCGGTTATAAGGTGTCAACTGGACTGATGAGGCAGTCAATTAGTTGTACTCACGTAACGATTAGTGTGATACAATAATAGATCCAAGTCCCCTTCAAGTTGCAATTTATTTTGTTCATATTTAACTTCTGGAAACATTGTCTCGTTTTCGCTCGCGTATTTGTCTATCAAATTTTCTACCTGAAAGAACCATCATGGTTTAGTGATAACTAGCTAATCGCTTCTGCTTCTCGCGGGTTAAATGATGGTCTAAATAAAATGTTTATATCGTAATACATAATATATATAAATTTGACGCGGCGCACACCAGTAAAGTTCCCAGTCATGATTTTGATGAAAAACCGTTCGGTACTTTTTGAGTATATCGCGTTCAGATAGAGACAAATATAGACGGCGGGGACTTTGTTTTATAATAGGCAGTGAAATTACAAAATACTTATAACCTTTTGCCATTGATCGTCCAAGACAATAGACTTGTCATTCTCCCATTGATACAATATGCAAGACGCTTTTATTTGTTGCAAATAATCATTCATGAGTATTATCGTGCTCTCTATCTCTTCTTTTGTCCCTTTCAATCCACACTCCAAGTAACGTGTCAAGTCCTCTTAAAAAAAATTATTATTAAGTATTTTAATTCCTTTATTATTAAAAAAAGACTATAATAGTTATTGTACATCAATAACCTATGTATATACATAAGTTTTGTGTTACGAGTAATGAGCCCGTAAGGCAGTTCCTGTACGTCAAATACATACTTATGACTTTGAACCTTATTATACTTATATTAGAAACGCTTTTGAATTTTTTTTTTTTATATGCCCCGGGATGGCAAATGACTCCACCTGATGGTAAGTGGTAGTAGAGTCCAAACGCGACGACGGCCAGTACAGTCGGGAAGAATGTTCTGTACTAGCCGTCCCCGCCTTGCTGGCCCGCAAGATGCCTCTTCACGCCTCGTTTGAAGGAACCCGGGTTGTAAGAGGAGGGGAACACGTGAGCTGGTAAGGAATTCCATTTTTTAGAAGTGCGACAAAGAAAGGAGTTGCCAAATTTATTTGTGCGCGATGGAATTGATGTCACAGTTAGGCGGTGACATCGAGAACCAGCTCGCGTGGACTTAAGAAGGAAGGGGAAGCAGGAATTAGAGAGAATAATTCCTCAGAGCACTCGCCGTGATACAGACGATAGAAAGCGCTCAGTGCTGCTATCTCGCGACGCAATTGTAAAGGTTCAAGGGTGTTTGTGACCTTTACGTCGCCAATAATGCGTACTGCACGTCGCTGCAACCGGTCCAAGGCCTCCAGTAGGTACTTAGCGGAGCCATCCCAAAGGTGCGAGCAATATTCAACGCAAGACCGTACCTGTGTTTTGTATAACAGGCACAGTTGTTGTGGCGTGAAAAAACGCCGCACCTTGTTCAGAACTCCGAGTTTTCGTGAAGCTGTTTTTATAATAGCCTCGATGTAATCCCTTGGACTAAGGTCGCAGCGAACGTCCATCCCCAGCATGGCGATTTTGCTTTGTATCATCAGCGGTGTGCCACAGAGCGAGGGATGAGGGTAAAATGGTGACTTTTTCGCTGTGAGAGCGCACACCTGTGTTTTCTTGGCATTAAACTCAACAAGATTATCAGAACCCCATTTGGCGATGAGCTCTAATGTCCTATCGAGTTCAATAACAAGATTCTCCCGCCTCTCCTCAGTTTCCGCCCGCCCAGCCACTGCGCGTCCGTGGTATCCACCATGCACTGTACTATCATCTGCATAGCAATGTATGTTCCCAAGAGAGAGCATATCATTGATATGCAAAAGAAAGAGTGTGGGAGATAGCACAGATCCCTGGGGGACGCCAGCATTCACTACATAGAATTGTGAAGCGCAACCATCTACTAAAACACGAAGGCTACGCTTGTGTAGGAAGCTGGCAATCCAGGTGCATAGCTGAGCAGGCAGACCATATGCCGGTAGCTTGGAGAGAAGACTTCTGTGCCAGACCCTGTCGAAAGCCTTGGAGATATCGAGGCACACGCAGGAGACAGCAGACCGCCGCGCACTTCTTCAGCACAATGGCTGGTATTCCATCGGGACCGCTAGCTTTCCGTATATCGAGTGATTGCAGCTCCGCACGCACATCATGTTGCCTGATTTTGATGTCAGGCATCGTGTGGCCACATGAAGGTATTGTTGGTGGCTGCGCACTACAATCATCGATCACAGAGTTGTCGGCAAAGAGTTTAGCCAGGAGGTCGGCTTTCTCCTGCGGACTGTGAGCTAGCGATCCGTCCGGATTTCTGAGCGGTGGCAGCGAAGGTTGGCAGAAATTGCATAATTCTAGACAATTCTACTAAAAGCAGAACGGATCGTTCTTTGAATAAATAAACCGTAAATTTAGCAATAACGGTGGAAACTATTGCTTATGTATAACTAATGTTGCAATACCAAACATGAAATTTAAGATGTTATATCCAAGATGTTTGTAATTGGCTTACATATCCATATAACCGGAGCACAGTTGCTTGTCGGGCATTTGCACCAACAAAATGATACCACAAAGAAAAATGGTTAGTATAACATATTTAATCTATCTGTTGCTGCAATTGTCTATTGATGGGCCGGTTGGCGTGGCTGGTAGATACTTGCCTTTCACGCCGAAGGTTGTGGGTTCAATTCTCACCCAGGACAGACATTTGCGTGCATGAACATGTCTGTTTGTCCTTAGTCTAGGTGTAATTATCTATATAAGTATGTAATTATAAAACAAAAATAGTATATGTAGTATATCAGTTGTCTGGTTTCCATAGAACAAGCTCTGATTAGTTTGGGATCAGATGGCCGTGTGTGAATAATGTCCCAGATATTACATTATATATTATTGTGTTGCGTACTGCTACTGCTGTTTAAAGGGCTTTATAATTTACTAACATGATTCGAAATTTAAAAAATATCACATGTACCAATATCAGTGGTGGCTTGTTCTGCCTTTTGAATGGACTCCGCAACTAAATTCAAACGTTCAGTCATTTGATTACGTAATTCTTTCAGGGTTGGTATTGAGAAGTTTTGCATCGTTTCTGCTACAATCTATAAATGTATTAACAGCTTTATTTCAAAGGTAATACGATATCAATTCGATTGCATTTATCCCATTTATTTGAGAACGACACTGTTTAATCTACATGGATAAAATATTAACGATCCTTAGGAATGTTAATGCTGGTTGGATGGTTGGTTGGTCAGTTGGTTTTAACATTTTTTTGAGAGGTATCTCTTTTATGTCTCTTAAATCTGCAATATCTCTTATATTAAAACTCACTATTTATACCTGAATATCTACTTATAGAGAAAAGAGCTCGAGACTTTTATTACATAGAAGTCTTGGGATGGTTTAATTCGAAACTTACTTAGAACAAAATCATTTGAGTAAATTTCTAGCCATCTACCATAAATTAATAATTTGAAATATCCCTGTCACGATTGTGCCATGTAATTTAGAAATTAAATATTTAACAAAATCGTTAGTTCTTGGACGTATGTAATCAGGAGAGTATATACTTTACGCATTCACGTGTAAGTCGAAACAAAAAAACTTGATTATTGACCATTTAAGTTAATATTATAATGTTAAAAATAATTACAGGATATATTTATTATATGTTTGTTGATCAACTGTTGTTTATTATTTAAAGCTATTTTATACAATTTCATTTCCAATTATACATTTCCATTAAACATCGAATTATTTTAAGAAAAAGAAATTTCAAAACAGTATAAGCATAAATTCATCAAAATCAACTCAGCAAGCTTAAGTAAGCAATGGAATCGACGTGGAGAGCCGTAACCTCCTTTTGTGAGATCTTCATGATTCAGAACGAGAAGGCGGAGCAAGCATGGGAAAAGGGTCTCCTCGGTCTCCCGCAGCCCAAACACGCGTGGTATAACCACTTAAGAGCTAAGAACATGTCTAAACATAAAAACCAAAGCGTATACTAAGAACGTCTTGTTAAAATGGCCATACAATTTTATTATTGATTTTTATTATGGCATTTTTACGAAGAAAAACGTTCAAATGACCCCACTACGTGGGTTCCTGGGCCCGCAATTGTGACAAGAGTGAGCCCACTACGTGGGTCCCTGGCGTTGAATGGGTTAAGAGTTCCTCCTGTGAGGCTGTCGTCAACACCAGGAGGGAGAACATATGCTATGTATTGTTACATACACACAGCAGCAAGGACATCTAAGAAATATTTATTTATTCCTTACCTGATTATAAAGAGAACACGCCGTTGAAGCCGTATAATAATTACTAAGGGCTTCATTACCCAGGTCTTTTAATCGATCAATTACTTCACAAGTTGTTTTTGTAACAACAATGGGTTCAGGTTTATTGTCACATATGGGTTTATCTGGTTCTATGGATTCTGAAACGAGTTTATACGTCTTTGATTATGTTCCACATGACCGATTGCGGTAACGGTAACATTCCTGAACGGCGACTAGCCAGACTTAACGTAACATATTCTAGTGCGCAAACGCGTGTGAGTGTTACTTTACTTTACTTTATACTTTATCGTACACCACACCACAAAGAGAAAAATACAAAACATGTATACTGCCTAAATAAATGTACAATTATGGCGACCTTATCGCTACATAGCGATATCTTCCAGGCAACGATATGAGGTAGGTGGTGGTATGAATAAAATAATATTAATATTTAATTAAAACAAAAAAAAATAAACAAATGTAAATATAAAACACACATATTATATATCAATAAATAAATTATATTATCAGTACATACAAAATTACAAGTATATGATAATACATACTATATACGGCAACAACGAATAAAACGATAAGTCCTCAAACATAACAAGAAAGAAAAAAGAAAAAACGAATGAATAATACAAAAAATACTAAAATAAAAGAAATTATTGGTGATAAGGCATTTGAGACAAAAAGTGATCTTTTACAAGTTTTTTAAAAATAACTATGGATTTGGCCTCCCGAATATTTAAAGGAAAATCGTGTGAGTGTTCTCCGTCGGGACGGCAATTCGAGACGATAGGGGAGAGGCGCACGACCAATGGCTTTTAGTATTTTTAATGGGATGATAGCATGGAGTATATCACTGCCAACTTCTAAGCTTTAGAACAATAGCAATATTTATTTTATACGTATTATTTAAATCAAGAATTATAATGTAATGTAATACCTTGTAATTAAGTTAAAATATTTGCATGTCATAAATATAGTAACTAAACATGTATATTATGTTTAAAGCAAATAAATGAAATTGAATTGAATATAACATTATTTTTATTAAAATAATATATAAATAATAATAAAACTTACCTCTTTTTCTGTCCTCGACTTCTGGTTTGGATGTAATAGCTTAAATAAATAAAAAAAAACAATTAAATTTTAAGTATAAATATTACGTTAACATATATTTTTAACATGAATTATTGTCTCGTTTTTTTTAATCTGTTATGATAGTAAAATAAAATTTAACAAAAGAGTGAAAATCACTTGTGCGATTTCCAATAGGAACTTACGGATAATAGGTTTCTGTGTCTCATCCATGGAACAAGGCTGCGGTTTATCGTCGTCCCTTATTATTTTATCGAAAAAATTCTTGACATCTTCAACGCATTTTCGCGCAAATTCGCCATACGTCATGTTCTCCTCATAGGCTATAGCAATGAAATCGTCAAACCATGGAGCGTAGATTATAAGCCAGTCGCGAATTTCTGGCGAACGTCTGGATTTGAAGTGAGAAAAACATTTAACGTGTAATTCAAAAAGTGTTTCTCTATATTAATTTGTCTAGCCTTTGTGTATATATAGCCATAAAACTTTTGCAGCTTTGTTTAGTAAACCATTGATATCTCTTTCTGTCATCATTGATTTGACAATCGAAAGAAGATAGCCATATATATACCCAACATAGTATATATTAAACTACATTTATAGGTAAAACAGTTAAAGCTTAATACAATATTATGACTTTTGAAAGGAAATCGTAACGATAATAGTAAATGAAATTATGAAATGACAGGCGACAAATGAGAATTTAGTTTAAAATAAATTAGTCTTAATTCGCTCATAATTTCCGAAACTAATTTTATGATGGTGGTAGCTATGTGCAAGCCCGTTTGGATATGTACCACTAATCACATATTCTACCTCCAAACAGCAATACTTACTTAGTATTGTTGTGTTCCGGTTTGAAGAGTCAGTAAGTCAATGTAACTACAGGCACATGCCAGCCATTACTATCATATCTTAGTTCTCAAGGTTGATGGTGCGTTGGCCATGTAACAAATTGTTAATATTTCTTACGGTGCCAATGTCTATATGTAGTGCTCCCCCCCCTATTACCATCAAGTGAGCGATTTACCCGTCCTATCTCTAATATAAAAAGGGTTAATGATTGATACATCTGTTTAGCAAAACATCAGTATAAAAAATGTATAAATAGCAATCATGGTACCGTATGGTAGAACAAAAATATAATAACTAGCTGTGCCCGTTTCATCCGCGTATAATTTAAAAAAAATCACTAAGAGCAGACTTATAATATTTCAGTATATACAACATCTTACTTTAAAATCATAAACTTCCATACAACATTTATTCTTTAAAAAGATATGCTCCTGGTACATGAGCCACTCACTACTTAAACTAGGATTAGAGTAATCCGCGTTCGGTGAGACGTTCTCGCTGTTTATAGCCTCCTGTTACATAAGACACTCACTATTTAACCTAGGATTAGAGTAATCCGCGTTCGGTAAGACGTTCTCGCTGTTTATAGCCTCCTGGTTCATAAGACACTCACTATTTAACCTAGGATTAGAGTATTTTGCGTTCGGTAAGACGTTCTCACTGTTTATAGCCTCCTGGTACATAAGACACTCACTACTTAAACTAGGATTAGAGTAATCCGCGTTCGGTAAGACGTTCTCGCTGTTTATAGCCTCCTGGTACATGAGCCACTCACTACTTAAACTAGGATTAGAGTAATCCGCGTTTGGTGAGATGTTCTCACTGTTTATAGCCTCCTGGTACATAAGACACTCACTACTTAAACTAGGATTAGAGTAATCCGCGTTTGGTGAGACGTTCTCGCTGTTTATAGCCTCCTGGTACATAAGACACTCACTACTTAAACTAGGATTAGAGTATTTTGCGTTCGGTAAGACGTTCTCGCTGTTTATAGCCTCCTGGTACATGAGCCACTCACTACTTAAACTAGGATTAGAGTAATCCGCGTTTTGTGAGACGTTCTCGCTGTTTATAGCCTCCTGGTACATAAGACACTCACTACTTAAACTAGGATTAGAGTATTTTGCGTTCGGTAAGACGTTCTCGCTGTTTATAGCCTCCTGGTACATAAGACACTCACTACTTAAACTAGGATTAGAGTATTTTGCGTTCGGTAAGACGTTCTCGCTGTTTATAGCCTCCTGGTACATGAGCCACTCACTACTTAAACTAGGATTAGAGTAATCCGCGTTTGGTGAGATGTTCTCACTGTTTATAGCCTCCTGGTACATAAGACACTCACTACTTAAACTAGGATTAGAGTAATCCGCGTTTGGTGAGACGTTCTCGCTGTTTATAGCCTCCTGGTACATAAGACACTCACTACTTAAACTAGGATTAGAGTATTTTGCGTTCGGTAAGACGTTCTCGCTGTTTATAGCCTCCTGGTACATGAGCCACTCACTACTTAAACTAGGATTAGAGTAATCCGCGTTTTGTGAGACGTTCTCGCTGTTTATAGCCTCCTGGTACATAAGACACTCACTACTTAAACTAGGATTAGAGTATTTTGCGTTCGGTAAGACGTTCTCGCTGTTTATAGCCTCCTGGTACATAAGACACTCACTACTTAAACTAGGATTAGAGTATTTTGCGTTCGGTAAGACGTTCTCGCTGTTTATAGCCTCCTGGTACATGAGCCACTCACTACTTAAACTAGGATTAGAGTAATCCGCGTTTGGTGAGACGTTCTCGCTGTTTATAGCCTCCTGGTACATAAGACACTCACTACTTAAACTAGGATTAGAGTATTTTGCGTTCGGTAAGACGTTCTCGCTGTTTATAGCCTCCTGGTACATGAGCCACTCACTACTTAAACTAGGATTAGAGTAATCCGCGTTTGGTGAGACGTTCTCACTGTTTATAGCCTCCTGGTACATAAGACACTCACTACTTAAACTAGGATTAGAGTATTTTGCGTTCGGTAAGACGTTCTCGCTGTTTATAGCCTCCTGGTACATAAGACACTCACTACTTAAACTAGGATTAGAGTATTTTGCGTTCGGTAAGACGTTCTCGCTGTTTATAGCCTCCTGGTACATGAGCCACTCACTACTTAAACTAGGATTAGGGTATTTTGCGTTCGGTAAGACGTTCTCACTGTTTATAGCCTCCTGGTACATGAGCCACTCACTACTTAAACTAGGATTAGAGTAATCCGCGTTTGGTGAGACGTTCTCGCTGTTTATAGCCTCCTGGTACATGAGCCACTCACTACTTAAACTAGGATTAGAGTAATCCGCGTTTGGTCAGACGTTCTCGCTGTTTATAGCCTCCTGGTACATGAGCCACTCACTACTTAAACTAGGATTAGAGTAATCCGCGTTTGGTGAGACGTTCTCGCTGTTTATAGCCTCCTGGTACATGAGCCACTCACTACTTAAACTAGGATTAGAGTAATCCGCGTTTGGTGAGACGTTCTCACTGTTTATAGCCTCCTGGTACATAAGACACTCACTACTTAAACTAGGATTAGAGTAATCCGCGTTTGGTGAGACGTTCTCGCTGTTTATAGCCTCCTGGTACATAAGACACTCACTACTTAAACTAGGATTAGAGTATTTTGCGTTCGGTAAGACGTTCTCGCTGTTTATAGCCTCCTGGTACATGAGCCACTCACTACTTAAACTAGGATTAGAGTAATCCGCGTTTGGTCAGACGTTCTCGCTGTTTATAGCCTCCTGGTACATGAGCCACTCACTACTTAAACTAGGATTAGAGTAATCCGCGTTTGGTGAGACGTTCTCGCTGTTTATAGCCTCCTGGTACATGAGCCACTCACTACTTAAACTAGGATTAGAGTAATCCGCGTTTGGTGAGACGTTCTCACTGTTTATAGCCTCCTGGTACATAAGACACTCACTACTTAAACTAGGATTAGAGTAATCCGCGTTTGGTGAGACGTTCTCGCTGTTTATAGCCTCCTGGTACATGAGCCACTCACTACTTAAACTAGGATTAGAGTATTTTGCGTTCGGTGAGACCATCTTACTGTTTATGCAGTCCTGGTGCATGAGACACTCGCTCCAAACCAAGATTGGAGTCATCCGCGTTCGGTGAGACCCTTACTTTGAAATCGCAGACTTACTAAATAGAACATTTATCCTTTAAAGCCAGTTAAAGGTTTAGTATCGAAAAACAAAAGAAATGTGTATTACGAATATATATATATTTTTAATCCTTAATATGTACAGTTTTTTTAATAAGCTACTAACCTAACAAAATATATTACAAAGGAATACAGACAAAGGTTTATCAGGTCCCTGTTACCAGAGAGCACCGTGCGTCTCCAACATACCTGCGTTCGCTGCATCTAACTCAATGCTATAGGCAACAGCGCGGTAGTCGGCGTACTTTACATATACGCGTGGGCACGTTTGGGTATAATTGATCAAATAGATCTGAGCTCAACTTATGCTCATAACCTTTCAATCATTATCACTTTACAGACTATCATTTATAAGTAG